>NC_081349.1:60602005-60665891 GCF_029784015.1 Lycium ferocissimum | reverse complement strand
GTGAAGAATATTCAGGGTTTCTCCCTTGTGGAAAGAGGAATGAAAGTAAAAGGAGAGGGGTCCAATTTTTTAAAATCCCGCCAGATCTAACCTCGGTCCGTAAAATTTTTTTGCCGTTTTCCCGGACGGCCCGGCCCAGAGAGTGCCTTTTAGGGATTATAGGGCCGACATACGCGAAAATTTATAGGGCCGATTTTGGGCCGTATAATGCCCAAACTCTTCCGAAATCATTCTCGTTGACTCGTTTGATCTCCAATCCTTATGGAACCTTCTTGGCACTTGTTCAACACCTCATTACTATTCTAAGGGACCTTATAACTCTTTTCCAAAGCATTATTAGAATGTCATTAACTCGATACTCGAAATTCTTGTCCGACACACAATATATGACTTGCTTTCCTTAGCAACTTTCTTTCCTTACCTTAAATGTCTTTGAAATCTCGTTTAGGGTCATCAAATGCTATTTCTTACTTATCAAAACATCGTATACATCATGCCCTTCGTTAGTCTATTTACTGTACGCTAACGAGAAATTTTTCGAGGTGTAACAAACAACAACATCAACAATAACCATATCAATTCCTACATATCAAAATATAATCAATTCTACTCCAAATCCTCTCCCAAAACAGCCCCTTGTCTCAACTTAACCCTTATTCAACCCATCACTTTTATAACTATATTTCCTTAACTTAAAACCATTAAAATTCTTGATAAATAACTCAAACACAAGGGTAGGAATCTTATACATACCTTAAAGGAAATAGAACTCCAAAATCAAACTCCAACTCCAATTCCCAAGCTCATCAACTTCATTGAAACCCTAGAAATAACCTTTTCCTCTACTAGCTCGGGTTTACGGGGCTCAGATCTTGGTAAAATTCCATCAATATGATGGAATATGTTCAGAGGAAATATTTAAGGGTTTTCTCTACTTTGGGAAGGAGGAAATGAGGAATAAAGTCATGCGATTAATTATATATAGATGGATCAAGAAGGTTCCTGCAGGGCGGTTTGATGGGCGGGTCGACAGCCCGTCGACACGTTGATGGCCGTCGACTTACACCGTCAATCAGCCACCTGGAGATTCAGAGATGGCGGCGTGTCAACGACGTGGATTGACACCACCGTCGACACATTGACGGTCCGTCAAAGGGGACTAGTTTCCTGCCAGTTCCTTGAGTCATTTCGACATGCGATGATTCGTTTAGCTTCAAATCCCATCGTATTGCAAAGAATGCATACTTATACTTTGATGCACAAGAGGTAAGGCATGTAATATTCCAAAAGCTCAGGTACGGATCTCCATACTAAGGGTATAAACTACCAATAAGCCAAAGACTTTCGTTACGAGAACGGAGGCGCGTAACATTCCTCCCCCACCCCAAACATTCGCCCTCGAATGTTCATGCAAGTCATGGGCTATAAAAATTTTGGCAGAGTCTCCCCTGTAAATATACCAATCCCACCTGTACATAGCAACCCAGAATAATGCCACACAGGGCTACATGCTAAAATAGACAACACCATGGTCTCACACAACCAATCATAATAACTATAAATAAACGCAATACCTGGGAGAGATGATGCCTCAGACTGAGCCTCCTGAGATGACGGAAACAAATACGGGTACTTAGCCTTCATTTCCTCTTCTGCTTCCCAAGTCATTTCTTCAACATTATTATTTCTCCAGCGAACTTTAACGGAAGCCACATCCTTAGTTCGCAATCGACGAACTTGTCTATCTAATATAGCCACAGGGATCTCCTCATATGATAATTGCTCAGTCAGCTGAATATCATTAACCGGTACAATTCTTGAGGGATCTCCTATACACTTACGGAGCATGGTCACATGGAATACTGGATGTACAGACTCCAACTCAAAAGGTAGTTCTAGCTCATATGCTGACTTACCACTGTACGAATGATTCTATATGGCCCAATATATCGAGGGCTCAATTTACCCTTCTTGCCAAATCTCATCACTCCCTTCATAGGTGAGATCTTTAAGAAGACCCAATCTCCTACCTCGAACTCTAGCTTGCGCCGCCAATTGTCCGCATAGGATTGTTGTTGACTCTGCGCCGCTAATAATCTTTCTTAAATGCTATATTAAGTCTGGGCCCACTAGCTGGCTTTCTCCAACATTAAACTATCCTATAGGTGATCTATATCTCCTCCGGTATAAAGCCTCATAAGGAGCTATCTGAATGCTAGAATGATAACTGCTATTATATGCAAACTCAATCAGAGGCAAATGATCATCCCAGCTACCTCGGAAGTCAATCACACAAGCTCTCAGCATGTCCTCAAGTGTCTGTATAGTATGCTCTGCTTGCCCATGTTATAGCCCGTACTTTGTACGTTCGAATATTCGAGAAAGTCGTGGCAAGTCAAAGACAAGACCTTTTCCAAGAATTTTTTTAATGTACAAGTTGGTTATGAATATTATTTATGAATATTACTAGTATGAAAATGTTGAAAAAGACAAAGGGCAAAAAGGAAAATTCACAAAAAGGGGACATGGTAATATTGTGGAAGGCTAGGGGCAAAATGGTAATTTCACAAGGTGTTCAAGAAAGTTCTTGAAGGACCAAAGTGTCTAAGAAAATTCTTGAAAGTGGCCAATGTGGCCGTGTGGTGTATAGTGTGTGTGTATGTGTGGCTATGTGGGCCCCACTCTCTTATGGCCATGTGATGAATAAATATGGACCAAGCTTACATGAGAAGAAAGATGGTCATCTTTGTTTAATTTTAGAAAATTCTAGAAAAATGGAGAAAGGGGATCATGTGTTTATATACTTATTTTGAGGGACTTAATTATAAATATGGATAAGTGGTGGAAGACATGTATATATATATGTGAAGTCATCTTTTAATTTAAGAATTTGGAGAAAGAAAGAAAATAAAGAAGAGAGGGAGAAGAAGAGGGGCCATTCGGCCATAGCTATGGAAAAGTGACTCCATGAAGTTGATCAAGAAAAATTTATTTCTTCTAGTATTCCAACTAAGTTGAAGGCCCTCATTAACATGGGAGAGTTGTTGGAGCAATTAAATCGTTCATTTGAGCAATATATGCCCTAGCCGAATGAAGAAGATGAGTGGAAAAAGGTATGTGTTCAACCTTCCTTTACATGTTTTATAGATGATTTATGCATGTTGGAGTGTAAAGAAATCAATGAAGTTCATGAAAGAATGATATTGATGTTGGGCCGTGCATGTGTGATGTTGTGTAGGGGAGAATGAATTAATTTATGTAATGTGTTGGTTGTTATTGTAATGTGTAGAAATGGATGAAAATTCATGCAAGCATGCATGTAGTGGTGGTGGCCGAATGGAGTAGTGTAGTGTAGAAGTGATGGATTAGTTTTATTTAATAGTTGATTGTTGTGTTGTGAATTCCATAATAAAAGTGAAGATTTAGTGGCTTGAAATGAAGTTGTGATTGTTATGGTATTGTTGTAATGTTGTGGCTAGAATGGTGGTGTTTTGGTAAGCCATGATGAATTAATTTGATTTAATATTCTAGTTGATGTCGTTGTGGGTTCCATGATGAAGAATGAGGACTTAATATGGTTAGAGATTTAGTAGTGTATTGAATTGAATTGAATATGAATGAAATGTCATTAACTTATATGACAAAGGTTGTTAATATTGGAATGCGTCTTGAATGGAGTGTTGATATTGTTGGCACAATTGTTGGTATTGTTGTTGGTAACGTGGCCGAGTTCCATTCTCGGATTTGTTGTTGTGAAATTGACCGAGTTAGATTCTCGGGGGATGGTGTATTTACAGGAGAAATGCTGCCGAAATTCCGGTAGAAAATGAATGAATTCATTTGAAAGATTAAAACAAGCATACGTCGATGAACCTAATGGTTACTCTCTTGAATGTAGACTAACAAGTTGGACGAATAAGCGTAGCTAGTGAGGCGCGGCACAGGTATGTTAAGGCTCGTCCCTTCTCTTTCTATGGCATGATTCATATGTGAGATGTGTTAAACGTTTCCATAAGGATTTCATTTTCAAAAGCTAGAAGTAATGGTTTTAAAACATGATTTCCTTCCTAAAAGTTTACAAATGTTTTCCAAAATATTCATTTTTCTCCAAAAACCAAGTTTTATGATTTTGAAAGTTTTTATGACTAAAACGACGAATATGATTTTATAATGACAACGACGATGTCGAATATGAGTAAATGTCTATGATGACTATGTCGAGGATATGTTTCTACCATGAATATGACAATATGAAAATGTTAAGCTATTTCTTGATTTCTTCACTCTATCTATGGATAATGACTAATTTAAAGATTCCAATTATACGAACGATGTCTTATGATCCTCGTTTTTATGTTTCCTCACGATGTTACTCTCCATTGATAGTCTCGCCTTATATTAATAGTCCCTTCAAGGTGAGACAAAGTCATGATGATTATTCCATAATGTAATCGGAGGTTTCCGACCTTACGTCAAAAGTTATAGCTTTTGATTGACTCTTATGCGCTTAAGAGGCACTCGTGATAGTTACACCGTGACTACTTTTCACAAAGACATGATATGTTCTACCGGCCATTCTGTTATTACTCATGAGTATAGTTTTTACTATGTTGCTACTCATAGCTATATCTCCTATTATGTTACTATTCATGCCTTACATACTCAGTACAATGCTCGTACTGACGCCCCTTTTGTGGGCACTCGCGTTTTTTCATGCCGCGCTACGGTACACTCGTACAAGTAAGAGCTATTGCGAAGACGTTCCATACTCGCCTTAGTTGGTAGACTTCCGACCCATTTGTACATGCGGAGTGCCGCCGAGTCGATTATATATCTTTGTAGTTGGCATCTTGTTCGGGTTAGAGACTTTGCGATGTCACGAGTAGTTTGGGTTTAGGTGTGTCGGTTTTGAAAATGGTTCCACGAGCCGATGTGTTTTTATTATACATTATGTTACGTAGCCCCTATGTTTCGATTGTGTTTAATTGGAAACGACAAAAGATTTTGAAAGTTTTACCATGTATTTTATTTTTGTTTAATCTAAGAATCCAAAGAAAGTATGTATGTAATACGAGTCGGCCGGGTTCGCTCGGCTCGAATACGGGGTCGGGTGCCCATCACACCCTAGTAGGATCGGGGTGTGACACCATCTATCTACATGAAATGCGGACTAAGACTCACCCGAGTCCCCAATCCATTCCGAAAAGATCTCCGAAGTTAGCGTGAACTGGCCCTCTATCTGAAATAATGGCTAAAGGAACACTATGAAGTCGTACAATCTCTCTAAGGTAGAGCTTAGCATAATCGTTGGCTGAATAAGTAGTTCTGACAGGCAGGAAGTGGGCTGACTTTGTAAGCCTATCAACTATGACCTATATTGAATCATACTTTCGCTGAGTACGGGGCAAACCTATAACGAAATATATATTGATTACCTCCCATTTCCATGTCGGAAGCTCCATAGCCTGCAGTAATCCTCTGGGCTTCTGGTGCTCTATCTTGACTTGCTGACAATTCGGACACTGAGCGACAAATTATGCTATATCTCTTTTCATACCATCCCACCAATAAACTTTCTTGAGATCATGGTACATCTTTGTTGTGCCCGGGTGAATAGAATAGCGAGAATAGTGGGCTTCTCCCATAACTTGCTGACGGAGGCCTGCAACATTAGGAACGCATAATCTACCTTGATACCTGAGTACTCCATCTTCTGTGATCACGAAAGATGTCATTTCTTTCTGAGGAGTTGTATCCCGATAATGAACTAAAATAGGATCCTCGTACTGACGTTCCTTTATCTCAGTTACCAAAGATGACAGCGTTGTATCCTAAACTGTAACTCCTGTATCAGCTGAATCTAACAACCGAACTCCAAGGCTAGTCAACTGATGAACTTCGCATATTTTCTCCCTTTTCTTCGTCTGCACATATGATAGGCTACCCATGGATTTACCACTAAGAGCATCGGCTACTACATTAACCTTTCCAGGATGGTACAAAATATCAACATCATAATCTTTCAGCAACTCTAGCCATCGTCTCTGACGTAAATTCAAGTCCTTCTGCTTAAAGATGTACTGGAGGCTCTTGAGATCAATATAAATATCAACATGAACACCGTCTAGGTAGTGTCTCCACATCTTCAAATCATGGATCACCGCAGCTAACTCAAGATCATGGGTTGGATAATTCTTCTCGTGCTTCTTTAGCTGTCTGGAGGCATAAGCAACAACCTTACCGTGTTGCATTAATACACAGCCCAAACCAATACCTGAGGCATCACAATATATCACATAGCCATCTGTTCCCTCTGGAAGAGTCAAGACGGGTGCTGAGGTCAACTTGTCCTTCAATATCTGAAAACTCCGCTCGCATGCATCCGTCCACTGGAACTTAGCTGATTTTTGAGTCAGCTTGGTTAATGGGGCTAAAAGAGAAGAAAATCCTTCCACGAACCTTCTATAATATCCTGCTAGGCCCAAAAAACTGCGTTTCTCCGTTGATGTCATGGGCCTGGGCCAATTCTTCACAGCTTCAATCTTTTGAGTATCCAACTCTAATGCCTTCATCTGAAATAATGTGACGAAGAAAAGCCACAGAGTTCAACCAGAACTCACACTTGGAAAACCTCGCATATAACTCTCTATCTCGAAGAATTCTAAGCACTGCACGTAGATAATCTACATGTTCAGCCTCTGATGATGAATAGACCAGAATGTCATCTATGAACACAATCACGAACAGGTCTAGGAAGGATCCAAATACACGATTCATCAAGTCCATGAATATAGCTGGAGCATTAGTTAAATCAAATGACATGACACGAAACTTATAGTGCCCATATCTAGTCCTGAATGCCATCTTTGAAATGTCTTCCTCCTTCACCCTAACCTAATAATATCCCGATCTCAAGTCTATCTTTGAGAAATATTTAGCACCCTGCAGCTGATCAAATAAATTATCAATCCTCAGAAGTGGATACTTATTCTTTATAGTCACTTTATTCAATTGTCTGTAATCAATACACATTTGCAAAGAGCCATCTTTCTTTCTTACAAATAATACCGGCGCTCCCCACGGCGATATACTTGGCCTAATAAAGCCCTTCTCAAGTAGATCCTTCAACTGCTCCTTCAATTCTTTCAACTCCGCAGGTGCCATTCTATAAGAAGGAATAAATATTGGCTGAGTATCTGGCAATAGATCAATAGTAAAATCAATCTCCCATTCCAGCAAAATTCCTGGAAGCTTATCTGAAAACACCTCTAGAAACTCATTGACCACAGGGACAGACTGAAGGGTCGGTGACTCTGCCTGCACATTCTGGACCCGAACTAGATGATAAATATACCCTTTTCTGATCATCTTTCTTACCTTAAGGTAGGAAATAAATATACCTCTCAGGGAAGCGACATTACCCTTCCACTCTAGGACTGGCCCGTCAGGAAACTAGAATCGAACTATCTTTGTTCTGCAATCAACATTAGCATAACACGAAGCCAATCAATCCATGCCCATAATAACGTCAAAATCAATCATGTCTAATTTAATCAAATCTTCTACGGTATGGTGATTACAAACTATCACTACACAGCCTTGATATACTCACCTAGCTATAACTGGATCCCCAACTGGCGTAGACACCTCAAACGGTTAAATCAATTCGGGCTCTATCCCAAACTTGACAAAGAACAAATGGAGTAACATATGATAAGGTAGACCCTGGGTCAATCAGTGCATATACATCATAGGAGAAAACCAATTATATACCTATAACAACATTAGGAGATGACTCACGATACTGTCTACCAGCTAATGCATAAATGAGGTTCTGAGGACCGCTCGAACCAGATGCTCCACTCCTTCCTCTACCATGTCCTGCTGGTGTCTGAGAACTTTGCCTTGGAGGGCGTATAGATAAATAAGAACTAGCTACAGACCCTGTAGGCTGAACAATACCTAAACCACCCCCCATCGGACACTCTCTCATCTTATGGCCTTGCTGGCCACAAGCATAACAAACACCTGATCCCAATCAACACTGTCCAGTGTACAGCTTACCGCACTGGACACACCATGGAAAAGGTGGTCTCCCCTGGCCTGACTAACCGTCTGTACTGAGAACCTGGAACTCTAGAACTCTGGCCCACTCCGGAATAAGAAGACCGATCAAATCTATGGCCTGAAAACCACAGAGGTGCACTCCCTGCTGAAAGAAATGGATATCGAGAATGCTGCTGTCTCTGTCCTACCCTAAACTCACCACCCATATCTAAAGATCTAGCCCTCTTACCATGGCCTCGGTTACGCTCACGGTCCATCCTTCATTGACGCTTACGATCTTTCAGGTTCTGTGCATATGCCTGTATACGGGAAATATCCATGACCGGCTGTAACGCAACTATCGTAAAATCATCAATCAAATGTGGCCTTAAACCAGCCATGAAATGATGAACTCGATCCTCCATTTCAGCCACCGTAGCTGGGGTATATCTAGCGAATGAATCAAAGTATACACTATACTCCTGAACACTCATACTGCCCTGCTGAATATGTAAAAACCTATCGGCTCGGGCCCGCCGAACCTTTGGCAGCAAATAATGGCAAATAAAGGCATCTGAAAACTCTCGCCAAACGGCCAGAAGGGTATTCTCTCCCCTAGATAGCTCCCATGACTGATACAACTGCACTGCCACATCACGGAGCCTATAAGAAGCCAACTCCACTGACTCGACCTCATCAGCGTGCATAACCCTCAAAGTCCTCTGCATACTATCAATAAAGTCCTGAGGGTCCATATTCTGCCTCAACACGGAGAACTTTGGAGGATCTAATCGGAGGAAAGTCTTAACCCGCGCACTACCGACTCGGTCTGCCTGATCAAGACTAACTCCCTGATGTTGTGCCTGTGCGGCTATCAATCTGGTCAATAACTGTATAGCATCCCGCATATCCTGGCCCGGTGCGTCTGGCTGAGGAACTGGGGGCACTGGGGCAAGTACTGGAGGTGGGGTATGCGAAGTCTGGGATGGGCTCTCACTTTGAAACTCGCTCTGAGCCCTGGTAGCTCACTGAATATGGCTAGTGGCCTCACCAGCCACTCCCTTGTCCTTCTGAGTAGCTGTAGCTTTCTTGCGAGGCATCACTGAAATCAGAACAAATTATTAGAAGGCGAACTCTTAACTCATGGCTCTATCGCATGATCTAAGAGAGAAGGAATGGCAATTTCCTAAATGTCCCATAGCCTCCTATTTATAGTGTGGTGTATAACAAACCCATAAATAAGACTCTACTAGACACGGTCTGTAGACAACCTTAGGACGAAACTGCTCTGATAACACTTTTGTCATGACCCAATCGCTGAGTCGTGATGAGAGCCTGACTGGTAATGACCAAGCACCCCTATACTCGTACCTGAACATCACTAAATAACTGGGTGACCCATATGACTTATAACTAAACCATGATGACTCATACAAGAACAACATAAAAAAATAGCTACCATCTGCGCATATATATATATACTAAAAAGAACAGTGCAAGCCGACAAGAACGCTACATATGATGTACAACAAAAGAATGGGAGCCGACAAGGCTACATCATGTGCTAACTACATACCACTATCTACAGACCTCTAATGGAATAGAAAACTATAAAAAGGACGGGAAAGGGCCCTGCCATACCCATAGGTGCATATACATCTCAAAGTGGCATAAGAGTAACATATACATAAGAATCATGAAGAGAATCTGAAACTCATAAGCTAAACTAACTATCTGAATGCATCTATATGACTGAATATCTGAATATATCTGTATAACTCTGCTTAACTGAAGATGCCTCTGAGGGCGTATGATATGCATAGGTCATAATATAACTGTTAGTGCTGTGGAACGTACAGCCCTATCCATATACCATATGTTATTGCCGAGAAACATATGGCCCGATCCATATATCATATAATAATATCGAGGAACGTACGGCCCGATCCATATATCATATAATAATGCCGAGGAATATATGGCCTGATCCATATATCGTATAATAATGCCGAGGAACGTACGACCCGGTGCATATATCATATCACCATCACTGTGCACCAGCTGATCAGGTGGTAATGCGTGTATAACGCCTATCCCTTTTTGCCATACCCCATATACATATAATATACAGATATATAACGCCTTCTGGTCAAGAGTCAATATGCATATGTATAATGAATGCAATGCATAAGTATAATGAGTAACTAGAACTCTCGGAGTGACATAAGGTCGTACTAACTCCGATAGACATCTTTTGAGCTAATATTATCAATATGTTAAATCTCAGGACCCAAGAACAGAAGGAACAATCATAACAAGGAGTATAGGATCATCAAATACTGAGGTACTCCTAGTGCTTCTAAGAGTAGAGTAATATGGAAACTCGTTTACACATTTGTTCGTTCCTATCATAGGATCATGCCAAAATGAAAGAAAAGACAACCTTAACATACCTTGTTCACTTTTCAAGCTAGCTATGCTACTATCCCGAGCTTGAAAAATCTACACACAAGACCAAGTACCAATTATTAGACTAGAACGCACTCATATACCAACCTTAATCTAATTTACAACTTTACGCAATTCGGGCAGCATCTCCTTTATAAAGTCAATAATCCTTCAATTCCAATTCAACCCAACCATCAACAACAACATCAACAATAACCATATCAATTCCTACATATCAAAATATATTCAATTCTACTCCAAATCCTCTCCCAAAATAGCCCCTTGTCTCAACTTAACCCTTATTCAACCCATCACTTTTATAACTATATTTTCTTAACTTAAAACCATTAAAATTCTTGATAAATAACTCAAACACAAGGGTAGGAATCTTATACATACCTTAAAGGAACTAGAACTCCAAAATCAAACTCCAACTCCAATTCCCAAGCTCATCAACTTTATTGAAACCCTAGTAATAACCTTTTCCTCCACTAGCTCGGGTTTACGGGCTCGGATCTTGGTAAAATTCCTTCAATATGATGGAATATGTTCAGAAGAAATATTTAAGGGTTTTCTCTGGGTTGGGAAGGAGGAAATGAGGAATAAAGTCATGGGACTAATTATATATAGATGGATACAGAAGGTTCCAGCGAGGTAGTTTGACGGGCGGGTCGACATCCCCTCGACTTGCACCATTGATGTAATGGCCCGTTTAACCGTTATAGTCTCTTTGGAATTTTCTCCCATTCCCGAGCATTGATTAGCTCACTTTTGACCCGAGTCGGCTGTCGACACGCTTTACGAGGTGTCTAGATCGGATTCGGGCAACTTTTGTGAAAATTGGGCTTAAAACAAAAAAGGGTTAACTCAAAGTTGACTTTTGGGTAAACGGATATTTTTTAAAATTTCGTCAATTTCGAGAGGTCCGGATGGTCATTTATAACTTGTGTGCATATTTGGTTTGGTTCCCAATGCACTCAGGTGCATTTTGTGACTGCATTGGAAAGTTAGTCTTGAGGTATCGAGGTTGACTAGGTCAACGAGGCCATATTAGAAATTTCAAGGCCACGAGCGCGTTCGTAGCATAATTTTATGTGGGTCGGTGTGTATGGTTTGTGAGCAGATGGCCTCGGGAATGGCCCGAGATATCGATTATAGACTTAGAAAAATAGGGGATTCTGGTATCTGGTGCACGCAATGGCAACACCGATGTCGCCGCAGCGGCACCATTGTTGCCGTGTGTTGGCCGCTAGGGCGGCTATGTTTATTGTTGTCCATACCCAGACGCCGTAGCGGCGCCGCTATAGCGGCATCTCTACCGTCGTGGCGGTGACGGTCCAGGTGTCTCATTAATTGTGTTTTAAATAAGTCTTAGACCCTCATTATTTCCCATCTCGATATTTGAGCTTGAGAAAACTGTTCCTAGGGATATTTGGAGGAGAATCTTAGAGGTGAATCTTGCTTATTACTTCACTCTTCCTTGAATCATAATCATCCTAGATTCCCCCCTTTCCTTTAATAAGCCCTTAGTAATGGAAGTGGAAAGAGGGTTTGGAAGAACATTTTCCCTTCGATTATTAATGATAAATTGGTGATGTTCATGGTAGATATTGACAAATCTAAGCTTATTAAGCATATATCTTCCACTTTTAGCGTTGAATTTCGGAATCAAAGACTTAGGGTTTATACCCAATTTGGGGGTTTTGCTTGAAGTCAAAAATTAGGCTAATCCTTGAGTTAAATCAATAATTAGTGGTTGGGTTATGATTACCTAGTAGTTAATTTGGTATTTTGCCCCAAAATTTGCCGTTTTGCCCTTGTGGGCCCGTTTCGCCAATTTCTAGGGTTAGAATGGACCTAATTGAAATCATAGCAGTATTAATATCAATCTTCATAATTTCTAATATAGAATTCAATTATGCATAGACTACTTTAGTTATGAGACTGATATTTGGTAAACTCTTTAACTTGAGTGATTGTGAGAAGGCCGATGTCCGAGGTTCAATTCCGAAATCATTGATTGTGTGAAACTGATATTTGACAGACTCTTTTACTTGAATGGCTTTGAGATGGCCGATGTCCGATGATCTATTTCGGCATCGTTATTGCATGGCTGATTCCAATGATATCCCAGAATCGTTGTTAGTGCATAGACTCCGCGGGTTCCCCTGGGTGGTGCCGATGAGACTCCCCCCGTGGGCAAAGATATGGGGTCCCGTCTGGGTTGTTGGGCAAAGATTTGGGATGAGTAGTACTTAGACTTCGCGAGTCACGCTGGGTTGTGCTACCGAGATGTCGATATTTTCATCTGAAGTACATGTGTACACCTCATTTGCAGCGCATACCATTATTGAGCTGATTGAGATGTTTGATGTTTGGATTGTGATGATTGGATTGGATCGGATATACATTTAGACTTGACATATTCGGATTTATATGCTTTACACAGGCAATGATAGATACTCGGTTACAATTATATTGTCTCATGCCATGTTGGTTTACCTGCTTATCTGCTTTATTATATGAATTGTGTTAACTATGCTTAGTCGGCCGATGATGCCTACCGATCGTTGTTTGTATCGACCATGCCTACCGATCGTTGTTGTTTGTACTGATCTACACTTACTGGATTCTTTTATGAATGCAGAGTACCAGGTCGGATCCACTTCTGTGATCCGTGGTTGATCGACACTTCAGCTTTCTCTCCAGTTTCCAGGGTGAGCATGGCGTCCGCTGACCTAGAAGACTTTCCTATCATATGTCTTATTTTTACTTCAGAGACATAGACATTTATGTATTAGTATTCCAGATTGTATTATTCTCCTTAGATGCTCTTGTATTATTCATACTAGACCCTGGGGGAGTTTATTGTCTTCTGCACTTTCTTCTACTTATATGTAGATATATCGTGAGACTTATGTATTTGTTCTATTTCACTGTTTTAAATTTATTCTTTGTGTATTTATTCATTGTTTGGTTGAGGGTTCACTTACCGAGGTGGGAAGTTAAGTGCCTGCACGACCTAAGCAAAATGGGTCGTGACAAAGTTGGTATCAGAGTCTTAGGTTACCCGATCTATAATACAAGAGCATGTCTAGTAGAGTCTCGCGGATCGGTACGATGAGCTCCGTACCTATCTGCGGGAGGCTATAGGACATTTAGGAAATCTCGCTTACTTTCTTTCCGTCGTGCTACTTTATTCAAATTGGTATCTGGAAAGATCAAGTTGGTATCTGACTCTTATCTCTTCTCTCATAGATGGTGAGGACTCGAGCTAATATGGCCCGAGGTCGAGTACCAGAACCAGCAGCTACGGCTGGCACCCAAGGGCGAGCGACAGCTAGAGGGAGTGGCAGAGCAAGAGGCCGCGGGGCTGCCCCCGCCAGGGACAGAGTTCCTATAGTGGGCTAGCGGCGAGAGAGGTCTCCATCTCAGAAGCCTGAGTATCCATCGAGTAGAGACTGGGCCATAGAGGATGGCGTGGCCCCGACCGTTATACCCGCGTTTTCGCAGCATGAGTTTGACATGTACCTCGTCATAGTATATGTGGAGTTTTAAGGTGTTTCAAAATCCTAAAATGAAGTTCGTCGAGTCTAGTTTGTAATGCAACAAACCGTTCATTGATAGGACATCGGAGTAGAGAATTATAGACGTTACAAACGAAGCGTCGACGCGAGAAACAGCTTTCCCGCGGTGCGGCCGCGGCCGGCTACCGATCGCTCGGCGGGCTACGATCGTAGCTACGATAAAACCGACTTCGACGAATTGTTTTAAGGGACAAAAATCACATTTTTTTCAGACAAAGTCCCATTATTTCCGGAAATTCAAAGACAAAAAGAGAGAGGAGAGAAAGAAGAGAAAAAAAAATCCTTGGAGTCTTAATCTTTGGTCCAAAAATTCCTTTCTTCTTGAATTACTACTAAGCTTGGGACCCTCTTTAACATGGTATAAATTTTGTAGCAAGAAAGTACTTGGGTGGCAAGTGAAGGAAGTTGAGGAAAAAGGTAAGAATTCTCATTCTTTTATATGTTATGAAAGGTTTGTTTATGTTGTTGTAAGTAGGAATGGATAGAATTCATGAAAATATGGGAGTTTGCATGGTATTGGTGTGTATGCATGTGGCCGTGTGCATGTGTGGTTGTGTAGACAAAGATGAGTTAATTTTTATGTGGCATTTTAGTTGTTGACGTTATGGAATTTATATTGGAAATGGAAGTTTGGTGATTTTGGTTGGATTGGGGGGTGTTGGAAGGTGGCCGAGTATGTGTGTGTGTGGTATGAAATATGAATCAAGTTTTATATAATAATTTAATTGTTGTTGATATGTATTTTATGATGCAAATGAGAATTTGATGGCTTAAATTAATGTTGGAATCGTTATGGGCTGATTTGGGAAGCGAATTAATGTTAGTGTCGTTTCTCTCATTTATGAGTATAATATTGTTAATGTGTGCATTGTTGAGGGAGTTTATGAATTTGGAGGATAAAGAGGTATTGGTGGTATTCTTGTTGGAAATTGGAGGGTTCGGGTGGTATGAGATCATTATGAGTATTGTAAGTATGGTTGGAATAATCGTTGGAATTGTTGTCAATGTGTGGCCGAGTTCCATTCTCGGGTTTGTTGTTGTATTTTTGGCCGAGTTGAATTCTCGGGGATGGCGCATTTGGCCAAATTTTTGTAGACAAATGTTAATTCAAGATTAAATTTCTAAAGGCTCTAATCAATGTTTGGTAAATGTGACCATTTATAGATTTTGGAGAGTTTTGAACTTGATTTGGAGAAGCGTAAGAGACAAAAAAAGGTATGTGAAGCTATCCCTCTCCTTTTTTTTGGCATGTCCTAGGTATACTAGGCTTGAATTTGAGCCTCGGGGCTTCATCGAAATTCGATTCGAAATTGAGCACTATTCATTCAATTAGTAATTGAACTAGAATACTTATATCTTGTCGGAAAAAATGCTCAACGTCCGTAACTTGCAGGAATGTAATCGAATTGTCTTGAAACTACCATAAATGGCTCCATTAAGTGATATTTTATAAACTTTTCTAAAACCACTCCGAAGGAGTGTGATATTTTATAAACTTTTCCAAAACCACTCCGGCGATAATTGTGATATATTATTTTCTAAAGCTTTCTTAAAACCACTCTGAAGGGGTGTGACATATTATTTTCTAAGGCTTTTCTAAAACCACTCCGGCGGGGTGCGTACAAAACCACTCCGATGGGGGTGTGAGATTTTATTATTTAAACTTTTCAAAATCACTCCGAAGGCGGGTGCGATATCTCATTATTATTATTATTATGCCCGGCGGGGCTAGGATTAGTAGTATGTCACGAGTGGCATGCCCGATAATGGGGCAGGGATAGCCGTATGTCACGAGTGGCATGCCCGAAGGGGCTAGGATGCGGGGCCAAAGTATGTCCGATGGGGCCGGATAGACGTATGTCGGACCGGCCCGGGGCCATCATTATTATGCCGGACAATGCCGGGGGCTACCATCATTATTATGCCGGAAGCGGCAATGCCCGAAGGGGCTACCATCATTATTATGCCGGAAGCGGCACTCGGGCTATCATCATTACTATGCCGGAAGCGGCAATGCCCGAAGGGGCTATCATTATTATTATGCGAAAGAACCCGACAACTTGTTGGGCACTATTATTATTATTACTATCATTATTATTATTATTATTATTATTATTATTACTATTATTATTATCATCATCATTATTATTGCGCCGGAAGCGGCCGTTCGAAGGGGACTATTTCATTGGTATGTCGGAGGTCGGACACGGTTAGGGTTGCATCCTTTGTTTAAGGAATGTGTGTTCATTTGTATTATTTACTTAAGGATTGTTCTAGGACCCCATGTATACATTTATATTTTCCTCCCGGCGTGCTCGGTAATGAGCGATTGTGATTTCTTCTTCTAAATTGAGCTAGAGGGTTGTTATTTGTAATCGCTTACGCGTCCCGACCGGGGGGTGCGTTTTCATGCCACGCGGTATACACCCAAACGAAGAGAAGACTTCTAGAAGTTGTCTCCGCGGAATTGGCGAGCTCCGCCTGGAGCGTTGCGAGTCAAAGTGTTCGTGTCGTGGTTTTTAGCATATGTTAGAGACTTACATGTATTCTTGGACATCGGATGATTTGTAAATGTTAAAAGAGTATGCGTTTTCGTTTTATTGATCCTAAAAGATCTCATGTTTTAAAAAATATTGTATCTCATTTTATGCGCGAACGTTAAGGGTTCGCCTTGTAATAAGGAGGGTCGGGTGCCCATCACACCCTAGTAAGGTCGGTGTCTACCAGCACGGACACAGAGAGGTTACTTCTAATCGGGACACTATGTTGATTCTACTTCACCTTGATACTTGTTTGGTTACTTTCGCGGGGTGACACTAGGTTGGGGTGCGTACCCCCGATTTGGGACCCACACGGGTAGCATATCCCACCGGCCTATAGCTGCGTTGATGCTATACCCGCCCCTAGTTGATGTTATATTGGGTATGGACCCTCACGCCGAGGTTCTTTACTCGTCCGAGGATGCCTATGAATTTATTCTTGATATGCATGAGTTCGCGCGTACATAGCCACGGCGTTGATTATGTCTTTTTGCGGCGATACGAAGACGGCAGATATTTCGTGGCTTGCACTTGATGGTTCTCCTCGTGGACTTAGACTCGGTCTACCGGGCCTTCCTTAAGAAGCATATGCCCCGAGAGAGGCTCGTAGGGAAGATTTTTCACCTTCCTTTTATAGGAGTCGAAGAACTTGGCCCGTTATTCCATTACCGGGGTGTTTAGGATCGCGTTATTGGAGGACACATGTTTGTGATTCCTTGTCTTCGTACGGAGTCGTGAGGGCTTCCTTCCGATTATTGAGCATGCTTCTACCCTCGAGTCCTATCCGTGCTTTTGGTGGGGCGTGACAAAGGGCCACGAGGTATTTTTAAAGGGCTACGAAGGGAGCTTGTCAATTTTTGAGGCCACCTTTTTCGATCGTCCCGTATGCCACCGATCGCGACATTGAGAGTTCGTTCGACGTGGACCGGTTCGGCTCATCATCCCATTTCGATCGACTCCTCGTTGGGCATATTGCCGATGGTCCCCAACCTATTGAGGGAGCTTAAGAAATAATTGTAGGATTTATTGAGCATAGAGGTGGGTCCTAGCCAGCTAGAGGTGGTACTCAAAGTGCGGGAAGGGGATCCCAGACTGGGCGTGGTGGAGCCCATTGTTACTCATTTCCTAGTAGGCCCGAGACAGAGACTTCAGATGCTGTGATCTCAGGTACTATTTCTGTCCATCATACAACAACATCTGTGTTATTTGATCCTAGATCTACTTATTTATATGTATCTGCATTTCATGCCGTTGGTTGGGATTTGCCTTGTAATAAGAAAGATGGGTGTCTACTCACGGAGGATGCGTATTGATTACCGATCTTGTTTGAACTTTTAGGTTACTTGGGTGTTTGATGATTCTAGATATGGTAGACATTGATGTTATATTGGGTATGCCCCTCCTTATCATATGATTTGGACGGTCATCCGACCTCACTTTAGCCATGTGCCCTAGGCTCGATGGAGAGGTACTCTAGTCCCGCACCGAAGAAGATTATTTCCTTGTTTTTGTAATTAAGAAGCATATTTGACATGTTACATTATATCTCTACCCCTCGAGTCCATCCCTATGTGCGAGTTCGCGGGTATTTTTCGTCGAATTTGTCGGGTATGCCACCCGATCGCGACATTGATTTCTGTATCGACGTGGACCCGGGCACTCATCCCATTTCGATCCCCCCGTATCAGATGGTACCTGCCCAATTGAGGGAGCTTAAGAAATAATTGTAGGATTTATTGAGCAAGGGGTTAATTAGACCGAGTGTCTCCTTTTGGGGTGCTCATGTGTTATTCGTAAAGAAGAAAGATGGGACTATGAGGATGCATATTGATTACCGCCAGTTGAACAAGGTTACTATTTGAAATAATTGTTTTTTAGATTTGTTCGATGTCTTTCGGTTTTCGAAGATTGATTTACATTTTTGCCATCACCAGAAGATCGGGGGCAAAGGATATTCCAAGATTGCTTTTAACGAGATATGCATTTTTAGTGATGTCTTTTCAACCTTCACCGATTTATGACCTTGATAAATGGCATTTTTAGGCCGTTCCTTCATTCTTTTGTGATTGTGTTTATTGATGACATCTTGGTGTATTCCAAGAGTAGAGAGGAGCATGAGAGCCATCTTCGTACCGTTCTTGAGTTGTTGAAGAAACATAGCTTGTTTGCTAAATTTTTCAAGTGTGAGTTCTGGTTGGAGTATATAGCATTTTTGGGCCATGTAGTGTCCAAGGAGGGGATTATGGCTGATCCACATAAGATCAAGGCTGTGAGGGGTTGGGCGAGGCCCACTACGATTACTGAGATTCGTAGTTTTGTGGGTTTGGCCAGTTATTACCGACGCTTTATGAAGGGTTTTGCTGCTATTGCTTCATCCTTGACTAGATTGACTCAGAAGGATGTTCCCTTCCAGTGGATGGATGATTGTGAGGAGAGCTTCCAAAAGCTTAAGCTTTTTTTAACCACAGCCCCGATCCTAGCCTTACCCGTGGAAGGTAAGGACTTCGCTGTCCATTGTGATGCTTCCCGTATGGGTTTGGGCGCGGTGTTGATGCAGGAGGGTAGAGTGATAGCTTATGCTTCCCGTCAGTTAAAAGTTCACGAGAAGAATTACCCTAACCATGATTTAGAGTTGTTGGCCGTAGTCTTCGCCTTGAAGCTTTGGAGGCATTACTTGTACAGTGTCCATTGTGAGATTTTTTACCCATCACTGTAGCCTTCAACATGTGTTTACCCAGAGAGATCTTAATTTTAGGCAGCGTCGATGGATGGAGGGCGTTGAAGGACTATGACATCTCTATTCTGTATCACCCTGGTAAAGCCAATGTGGTGACTGATGCCTTGAGTTGCAAGGCAGTGAGTATGGGAAGTTTAGCTCGATTGATTGTTTCTGAGCGTCCGTAGTCCATGGAGGTTCAGGCTCTGGCCAACAGTTTCGTCCGTCTTGATATTTTAGCCTCGGGTAGGATTTTGGCTTGTATAGAGGCGAGGTCATCGTTATTGGATCGGATCAAGGCTCATCAGTTTGAGCATGCTCAGTTGAGCAAAATTCGAGATAGGGTTTTGAGAGGGGAGGCCAAGGAGGCCGTGATTGATTCTGAGGGCATTCTGAGGATTAGAGGATGCGTGTGCGTTCCTCGTGTTGGTGATCTGATTCAGTTGATTTTATCTGAGGCCCATAGCTCTCGCTATTCCATCCATCCGGGAGCGACTAAGATGTACCGTGACTTGAGATAGCACTATTGGTGGCGTCGTATGAAGAGAGATATAGTTGATTTTGTGGCTAAGTGTGGAAATTATCAGCAGGTAAAGTATGAGCACCAGCGACCTGGTGGGGTGCTTCAAAGGATGCCCATTCCTGAGTGGAAGTGAGAGAGGATTACCATGAATTTTATCACGGGTCTTCCGAAGACCCTTGGAAAGTTTGATTCTATTTGGGTGATAGTGGATCGGTTGACTAAGTCCGTCCACTTTGTTCCGGTTCAGGTTTCCTATACCGCGGAGAAATTAGCCAAGATGTATATTTGGGACATTATGAGATTACATGGGATCCCTATTTCTATTGTATCTGATCGGGGTACTATCTTCACTTCCCGATTCTAGAGGGCATTTCCTGAAGAGTTGGGTACCCGATTGGACTTTAGTATAACTTTCTATCCCCAGACCGATGGCCAGTCCGAGTAGACCCTTTAGGTGCTCGAGGACATGTTGAGAGCGTGTGTTATTGATTTTGGTGGTCATTTGGATCAGAATTTTCCCTTGATAGAGTTTTCGTACAATAACAGTTATCATTCAAGTATTGGTATGGCGCCTTTTGAGGCCTTGTATGGAAGGAGATGTAGATTTTTGATTGGTTGGTTCGACGGGTTCGAGGATCGACCTTGGAGCACAGACCTATGTAGAGAACCCTTTGATAGGGTGAGAGTTATTCAGGCCAGGCTCGTGGCAGCTCAAAGTCGGCAAAAGATGTATGCGAACCGTAAGGTCAGGGATTTGAAGTTTGCTATTAGTGACCAAGTTCTTGTTACACCCCGTACTTCGTACGTCGGAATATTCTAAGTTGGTTGCGACGAGTTATGGACAAGACTTTTAATTTTCAGTTTTGTTGATTTTGCTTCAATGCATAAGACGCATATTCATCTTTTGTTGGTATGAAGTGTTAAGGGTAAGGTTGGAATAAGGAAATTAAGAGAATGAAAGTTGGAAGATTTTGGGACTAGAAATGAATTATGGAAAAGTTGGCCAAATTCATGAAATTACTAGCCATGTGGCCGGCCATGTGGGGAGTGGGCCATGGCCACATGGTTGGCTATTATATGAAAAGAGAAAGATGATTAAGTCATCTTCATCATTCACTTTATCTCCTAGAAAGTTCAAGAGAATGAGAGAAAAAAAGAAGGAGGAGGAGACGGCTAAGATAGGGGCTGGCCGAACCAGCCCCATAAAATTTTGTCTTGGAAAATTATTTTCTTCTTGCTTTCATGCTAAGTGGAAGGTCCTCTACAACGTGGGATAGTTATTGGAGTCGTTGAACCATTCGTTTCGTCGTTTGCAAACTCTAGCCGAGTGGTTGAGCTAAGGCAAAAAGGTGAGGTTTGATTTTCTTTATGTGTTTTATGGATGGTTTGTACATGTTGTGGTATGTGGAAATGAAAGGAATTCATGAGATTATGCATGTAGGAGTGTTGGCCGTATGTATGTAGTAGTGTGTAGGAATGAAGAATGAATTGTATTTAGCATGTTTGAATGTGTTGTAGTGTGGAAAAAAATGGATGAAAAATCATGGAATTGATGTATGTTGGTGTTGGCCGAATAGGGACTGTTTTTGGTAGTCTATAGCGAATTGATTTTACTTGGTATTTTGGTCGTTGTTGTCATGGATTATGTGATGAGAATGAATGTATTGAATAATTCAAGTTGAATATAATTGGAATGTTGTTGAAGAATGTGGAAATGACTTGTTAGTGTTAGAATGCGTTTGAAATTACTCATTGATGTTGTTGGAGTGGTTGTTGGTATTGCTGTTGAAGATTTAGCCGAGTTAAATTCTCGGGGGCGTCCAAGTTATAGGGGAAATGCTGCCCAAAATTCTGTAGATAAAGTAATGGTTTGGAATTGGATTCTTTAGCACGTATGACTAATGTTCGATGCCTATCGATGTTATTGTAGATTTTGAAGCGTACGAGGTTTGAGTTTGGGTTAGCCTAGGAAGCAAACCAGGTATGTGAAGCTTACCCTTCCTTTCTTTTTGGCATGTCTTAGATGAAATTAAGGTATGACATAATTTGTGCCTTGGGGTAACTCCATTCGTAAATTTTGAGTAGGTTTGTGATTCGTATTTGCTTGATGTTGGCATCCTTGGTATGTTCCGTATGTCTTGGATATGATTGAGTTTGAAGTGTTGCGTAAGCGATTTTTATATGTTTTTTTATTATTCGTACCCTTAATGCAGTCGAGTTACGATCCTCATGTCTTTTGTATGACTAAATTTCTAAGGTTGCAAAAGAGTTACGTTTTCAAAAGAATTTGGTTTTAAAAGAGTTTTGTTTTCAAAAGAGATATATGCCTAAACGACTCCGAAACTTCAAACGTCCGTAACTTTTGCATACGACCTCGAAACGCCCCAAAACATAATATGTAAGTTCATAAGACATCACTCTCCCCTATCCCTCGTAGTCGGGCTCGGACGGGGGTCGGCACCCGTCCGTGGGGCCCGCGGCCTTTCTATGCTACCTTTATAGATTTTTCGAAAAATTTAATATTTTCTTCACTATGACTATTTATTTATGTATTTGTCGAGTTGGAAATAAGGATTTTATGCCCATGATGTTGATACATAATTGTGGTTTCTAAAGTCGGTTTGACATGCCGAGCGAGATTCGGGAGAAAACTAGTTTTGACTATGGTTTTGGACTTTCAAAAAAAAAAAAAGAGGTTCGTTTTGATTATTCGGTTGGGTGCGTGATGATGTCTGATATGCGTGTGGTTACTTACGATCGTTCGTGCGTTTTGTATTACCTCTTTCACCGGATCCGGGCCGGTATATGATCGTGCGCGCTATGATATACTGCGGAGTTATCTTGTGTTACGGTTCCGAGACCTCGCCGTAGGGCCGGGTTCCGTTTATGAAGTTATCTTTGTGATATGGCTTATGATGTGTTGTGATGATGTGTTGTGTTCGGGGATACGGAGATTTGAAATCTTGGGTTATCTTGTGTTGTGGCGCCGGATAGGGTGGCGACCACGTTACGTCCGCCGGGTCTATGGACCGCATTTGATATGTGATGATGTGTGATGAGTTTGTTCCCCGATGATGAGTTTGATCACCGATGATGAGCGGATCCCACATCGGTTCTTGTCGTTCCATATGACGGATTACGATGCGTTCGGTATGAGTATGCACGATTTGTGTGTCGGATGTAAGTACTTAGATAGTTGGGTTATTACGACTTCACTTTACGTACTTCCTACTTTAGTTATGACCTCGTTTGATGTATGCTATGCTTTACATGCTCGGTACATATTCGTGCGGCCCCGCTTTCTTCGGGGTCGCGTTTCGTACCACGCGGTACCCACGGATGAGTCGGTGATGCTAGCGAGAAGATGCTCCGGGATTGACGAGCTCCGTTTCCTCCGGAGTCTTTGCCGAGTCGAGTGCTTTGTATGGTGTTCGAAGTTATGATAGAGACTTTGCGAACGGTGTCGAGTGTATGATATGTCGGGTACGTTTGTAAGCGGCTATGTAAGCGGTGTGTGTTTGTATGCATTATGCTACCGATGTGTTTGGCAAGCGGCTATATAAGCCGGCGCATCGTATGCCTTATATTGCCTTTCATACGATTGCGATTTTATTTGGTTTGAAAAAAAAAATGAGAGGCATGTTTGTTTTACGAAAATTTTCATTACGTGTGTATGTTATGTTTTGTGGGCCCGGTATGGTTATGAGTGTTACGTTAGTCGGCGGGTTCGCCGGCCCTAAGTAAGGGTCGGTGCCCGTCACGCCTAACGGAAATCGGGGTGTGACTATTGGAAGGGTTTCACCCACGGGTGTTATGATGTTTGGTAAGAGGGGCAAGTCGAGCCCCGTGCACATCGGTCCGTTCGAGATTGTGGACCGGTGGGACGTGTAGCTGTAGCTTATGAGTTGGCATTACCGCCAGGCTTGGCGGGAGTTCACTCGATTTTTCATGTCTCGATGCTGAAGAAGTACCATGCCGATGGTACCTACATTGTCTATTGGGATTCTATCTTGCTTGATGAGAATTTGACTTATGAGGAGGAACCTATCGCGATCTAAGATAGGCAGGTTCGAAAGTTGAGGTCAAAGGAGATTGCTTTTGTGAAGGTGTAATGGAAGCACCGTCCTGTGAAAGAGGCTACTTGGGAGACTGAGTCCGACATGCGTAGCCGATATCCCCAGTTGTTCACTGATTCAGGTATTTCCCTACTTTCCTTCTTTTCTTTGCTCAAGGATGAGCAACGGTTCAAGTGGTATAGTCTCTTCGGTGTTTTTGCCCATTCCTGAGCATTGATTCGCTCACTTTTGACCCAAGGGGACTATCGACACGCTTCTCGAGGTATCTAGATCGGATTCAGGCAACTTTGGTAAAAATTAGGCTTAAAGCGAAAAGGGATTGACTCAAAGTTGACTTTTGGGTAAACGGACCTTTTTCGGAATTTCGTCAATTTCGAGAGGTCCGGATGGTCATTTAGAACTTGCGTGCTTATTTGATTTGGTTCCCAATGCACTCGGGTGCATTTTGGGACTTGCGTTGGAAAGTTAGTCTTGAGGTATCAGGGTTGACTCGGTCAACGAGGCCTCTATTGGAAATTCCGAGGCCACGAGCGCGTTCGTAGCGTAATTTTGTGTGGGTCAGTGTGTATGGTTTGTGAGCAGATGTCCTCGGGAATGGCCTGGGATTTCGATTACAGACTTAGAAAAATGGGGGATTCTGGTATCTGGTGCCTGCAATGGTGGCACTGCTGTTGCGGTATGTTGGCGGTTGGGGCGGCCATGTATATTATTGGCCATACCACTGTGGCGGTCTTCCAGATGCTGTAGCGGTGCCGCTGTAGTGGCTTCTCTACCGTCGTGGCGGTAACGGGCCAGGTGTCTCATTAATTGTGTATTAAATAAGTCTTAGACCCTCATTATTTCCCATCTCGATATTTCAGCTTGAGGAAACTGTTCCTAGGGATATTTGGAGGAGAACCTTGGAGGTAAATCTTGCTTATTACTTCACTCTTCCTTGAATCATAATCATCCTAGATTCCCCCCTTCCCTTTAATAACCCCTAAGTAGTGGAAGTTGAAAGAGGGTTTGGAAGAACATTGTCCCTTCGATTATTAATGATAAATTAGTGATGTTCATGTTAGATATTGACAAATCTAAGCTTATTAAGCATATATCTTCCACTTTTAGCATTGAATTTCAGAATCAAAGACTTAGGGTTTATACCCAATTTAGGGGTTTTGCTTGAAATCAGAAATTAGGCTAATCCTTGAGTTAAATCAACAATTAGTGGTTGGGTTATGATTACCTAGTAGTTAATTTGGTATTTTGCCCCTGAATTTGCCGTTTTGCCCTTGTGGGCCCGTTTCCCCAATTTCTAGGGTTAGAATGGACCTAATTGAAATTATAGCAATATTAGTATCAATCTTCATGATTTCTAATATAGAATGTGATTATGTTTAGACTACTTTGGTTATGAGCTTTAGCAGAAGGGCAAGGCAAAGGAGTGAGTTGTTGGTGTTGCGGCTCGGCAATCCAGGTAGGTTATGGCTTACCTTTGGAGAGACTTCGTATAGTGAATCACATATTTATATTATAATGTCATAGATAGCATGTGCACCTTCAGGTATGAAGTCGGGATGGATATTGCTTTAGGTTGGGCCTTGATGTGTGTTGGGACTAGCCACCCCGTTATGTGTGCTTTGATTGTTCTATTATGCTGGCTTGATGCCATGTGTAGTTGGTAGATATCGAATTTTGTTCTATCATCTTGATTTGGATAGAATTGACATACCCGTTGTTGGTATTTGTACTTGGATATTTTGTTGGCATACCCACTGTTAGTACTCGAGTTATTGATATATGTTGGCATACCCATTGTTGGTATTGTGATGTGATGCGTTGTTGGCGTACCCCATTGTGGCACTTGTGATATTAAACTTGATCAGTTTACATATGCATTGCATGCATTCTCTCATATTCATGATGCATGACCGATACCCGGTGATGATCCGGTATCGTTGATTGAGCGTAACTGATATTTTGATAAACTCTTTACTTGAGTGATTGTGAAAAGGTCGATGTCCGAAGATCCATTCCGGAATCGTTGATTGTATGAAACTGATATTTGATAAACTCTTTTACTTGAGTGATTATGAGAAGGCCGATGTCCGAGGTTATATTCCGGAATCGTTGATTGTGTGAAACTGATATTTGACAGACTCTTTTACTTGAGTGGTTGTGAGATGGCCGATGTCCGATGATCTATTCTGGCATCGTTGTTGCATGGCCGATTCTGATGATATCCCGAAATTGTTATTAGTGCATGGACTCCACGGGTCCCCCAGGGTGGTACCGGAGGGACTCCCCTCGTGGGCAAAGATGCGGTGTCCCGTCTATCTGTTGGGCAAAATTCGGGACGGGTAGTACTTAGACTTCGCGTGTCATGTTGGGTTGTGCTACCGAGACGTCGATATTTTCATCCGGAGTACATGTGTACACCTCATTTGCACGGCATACCATTATTGCACTGCATTGCATTATGACTTGATTGAGATGTTTGATGTTTGGATTGTGATGATTGGATTGGATCGGATATATATTTAGACTTGACATATTCGGGCTTAGATGCTTTATGTAGGCAATGATGGATACTCGGTTACGATTATATTGTCTCATGCTTGGTTGATTTACCTGCTTATCTGCTTTATTATCTGAATTGTGTTAACTATGCTTAGTCGGCCGATGATGCCTGCCAGTACTGTTGTTTGTACTGACCTGCACTTGCTGCATTCTTTTATGAATGCAGAGTACTAGGTCAGATCCGCTTCGGTGACCCGTGGTTGATCGACACTTCAGCTTTCTCTCGAGTTTCCAGGGTGAGCATGGCGTCCGCTGACCTTGAAGACTTTCCTATCATATGTCTTATTTTTACTTCAGAGACATAGACATTTATGTATTAGTATTCCAGATTGTATTATTCTCCTTAGATGCTCTTGTATTATTCATACTAGACCCTGGGGGTGTTTATTGTCTTCCGCACTTTCTTCTACTTATGTATAGATATATAGTGAGACTTATGTATTTGTTCTATTCCGCTGTTTTAAATTCATTCTTCGTGTATTTATTCATTGTTGGGTTGAGGGTTCTCTTACCGAGGTGGGAAGGTAAGTGCCCGCACGGCCTAAGCAAAATGGGTCGTGACAGTTAATCAACCACCTGGAGATTCAGAGATGGCGGCATGTGAACGGCATGGATTGACGCCACCAATGACACATCGATAGTCCGTCAAAGGGTACTGGTTTCCTACCAATTCCCTGAGTTGTTCCGACACGTGACGATTCGATTCGTTTAGCTTCTAATACTATCGTATTGCAAAGAACGCATACTTATACTTTGGTACACATAAGGTAAGGCAAGTAATATTCCAAAAGCTCAAGTACGGATCTCCATACTAAGGGTATAAACCACCAATAAGCCAAAGACTTTCTTGCGACGAAAACGGGAGGTGTAACAAAATCAGTCAATACAACAACCTTCTTTGAGTAACCTGCAATAAACTTGTGTTAATAGTTTGCCAACCCAAGGAATGCCCTTGAATCTTTCACGCTGCGCGGCTCCTGCCAATCAACAATAGCCTGCACCATCTATGGGTCCATCCTTACTTAGTTCTGACTGACCAAGTGCCCAAGAAACTTGATTTCCTATTGAGCAGACTAGCATTTCTCCATCTTCACATAGAGCTTGTACTCCTGCAACCGAGACAACATCATGCTCAAGTGTTGAACATGTTCATCCAAAAAGCAACTATATATTACAATGTCATCTAAGTACACTACTAAAAAGTCGTCAAGGTACTCAAATAAAACATTGTTCATCAAATTACAGAAATTTGTCGGGGCATTAGTTAGCCCAAACGGCATTACAAGAAACTCATATGAGCCATATCTAGTGACACACGTAGTTTTTGATTCATCACAATCTGCTACCTTACTGGCTAATAACCAGACCTGAGATGTCGTTTAGTGAACTAGCTTACCTTGCATAGTATATCCATGAGATCCTGCACTAACGGCACTGGATACTTGTTCTTCACAGTTACTTTGTCCAGCGCCCTGTAGTCTACACGCATTCTCATTGACCTATCCTACTTCCTTTGAAATAAAATAAGTGCACCATAGGGAATTTTGATGGCTGAATCAACCTGGCTTCTAGCAACTCATTCAATTGTTTCCACAACTCATCCAACTCTTTAGGAGCCATATGGCAAGGAGCTTGTGCAAGGGCAATAGAACCTGACAACAACTCAATTTTATGATTGATATCCCTCCTTGGTGGCAACGTTTTAGGGAGTTCAGGAGGAATGATATCCGCAAACTCGCCCAACAGTTATGCCACACAATCAGACGCATTTACCTTCACATCTGGTTTGATCTCAACCAAAGCAGCAAGAAAGGTTTCTTCACCTTTTTTCAAACCTTTTTCAATAGAAATAGCAGAAATAATAGGACTCTTGTACTTAATTTTTATGCCTCTCCATATGGGCGAACAACCTTGATGAATCCCACCACCTTGTCTTGCATCACCATTACTTCGTCCAAGTTGGGGCATTGGAATGAAGCAATTTTTTTTCAAGAAGTCGATTCCGAGTATCATATCAAAATCTCCCAACGGAATGACGATCAAACTATGTTTCCCAGCCTAAGGTCCAACAAGTACCTTTACATCATATGCCATACCTTCAATCAATTGGGCCACTTGATTCAAAGTCTTCATAAAAGACAGACTCTTTGTTAACTTCATTCCGTATTTTACAGCAAGTTTGACATCGATAAAGGTGTGAGTAGCTCCAGTATCCACCATCGCCACTAACACTTTATCATTAACTTTCATCTCTATATGCAGTAACGAAGCATGGGGATTCATTGATGACTTCCCCACTGTGTTTACCACTGAAATCTAGTTATTCAAGAGTAGACCCAACGGATTTGCCAAAGCAGCAACCACAGCACCCTCCTCATTCGTGTTTGCATTCCCTACAAGCATTACATTCACCCATTCCCGATTTGGAAAACTCTTACCCAAGTGACGCCCACCACAAGTCCAACAACCTTGTCATTTACTGAATTCTTCTTGTTCTTCGAGTTTCCAGCATCAGCAACCGCTTTTCCTGTATTAGTACCATTTTTACGGCTTTCCTTCCTCCACTCTTTTCTCGTCTTCTTAGACTTAGAATAAGTAGGAGTTTCAGAAGGAATACGTGTCGAGCAGTAATCAACTAGTGAATCTGTCGTTGCAATAGCACTTGGGAGGTCTTTCACGTTCTTCCTCCTAAGTTCGTTTTGTGCCCAGGCTTGCATACCTGAGATGAAGCTGTGCAACTTATCTTCATCCGACATGTTTTGAATGTCCAGCATTAAGGAAGTGAATTCCTTAATATAATCACGAACATAGCCTATTTGGCCTAATCTCTTCAACCGATCCCTAGCAATCCAAGATGCATTAATATCTCCCAAGTATCAATTCTGGGTCTTCTGCACTCACATCATCTACATCCCTTGTCCTCTACCACAATTTCGCATCACCAGCCACATACATAGTTGTGAAGTTCAACTTGTTTGTCACGCACCAAATCTGGAGAGGCATGACTGGAAGCGAGTGCCACACTCAGCCCGAGAAAATCACTCTGAATCTCTAACTCTGGAGTGGTAACCCTCAACTTAGGCCGATAGGGCTACCTATAAACAGGCAATACGAATCAGCCGGCAAGGCCACACTCTGAATATATATATATATATATATATATATATATATATATATATATATATATATATATATATATATATAAAGAAGGCTATCTCATCTGAACGGGGCACACACACCCAAAACATATATATAACTGAGCAAGTCAACAGGGCTGCTATGAACGTACACAACCAACAGTGTCAAAATAGGCATACATAAGGCCAATAAGGCTACCACATTGACATACTATATGCAGGACTCGTCTACAAGCCTCTAAGGAAAGCATAACTGTATCATAGTCGGGACAGGGCCCAGGCCTACCCATCAAGTCTATAAACATAAAAAGGAAGACTCCAAATGGACCTGGCAACTTCGGACAAGGGGAGCTCATCAATCAACTGATGCCTGGTCCCGCCTACTGGGGAAGTCTATCTGTCTGTCTATCTGTGCCTCGATCGCACAAGAACAACCTTAATCTTAGGATACTTCACCAAGAAGAAAGCGTCAATTTCAACACAAAGTAATCCTGAACTTGCTTAGATTCGGAGGGGACCGCAGTTATAATTATGAAATTGATGGAGGAAAATAACTATGCTTGATCTTGGAAAGAGGAGAAAAACATTTGCTGTGTTTTGTTAATTCTAAAAAAAATAAAGGAAGAAAGGGTATTAATCTTGGTTGCTGTATATTATGAAAGGGATGAAATGCTACTAACTTTCCTATCTAACGTGACTCTCATCTAAGTGAGGTGATGAAGAATTTTTGTATGAAAAACAGTTGTGAGGATACAAACAAGTATTATCTTGTATAAGTAACGTTTGGCGGTGTAATTAGATTATCACAATGTAAAGGGTATAAAATATGCTTTTACTAAAAGTAGTAAATGAAAACTTCATATTGAAGGTTACCTTAAAAGAATTATTTTATATTAGAAAGGCTATTTGGTCGTACAGTGAAGTAGGAGGCCATTAATAAATTAAATCAATTCCCACTTAGAGAATCATTGAACAGCTTTAAAGAAAACACAGTAAATAGTGACTGTGGGATAAGAGATCTAATATTTTTAAAATATTTTCTCTAATTAGATAGACATCAAGATACATTAAAATATTCATAAATATACATGTATTATAAAATTAATACATACACTAATAATTCATCAAGAGTAAGATATTTCCAACATATATTTTATCAAGTTCTAATTTTTTCCAATCTCATATGAAAAGTACCAATTTTTGTACTCTTAGTTCTCAAAACGATGGAAAGATGACCCTCTTTTCTTATGAGAAAATTGTTTCTATCTTTATAATTTAGAAAATCCTATTTATAAACTTCCTCATATCATGTGTATAATTTAAAGGATATCCGGAGGTAGTAATATTAATAACTATATAAAATCATATCTATCAAACTTTTTACAAAAATGTTTAATGTAAAAGAAAATACCATATCAAAATGTATCTAACGATATCAAGGTTGTCAAACTTACGGTAATAGCACTGTTATGAACCCTTTTTATCTCATAAATAACCTTACTCCCTTCAAACTCATATGAATTTACTATAACGCATCCTAACGCGAAGATACAAAGTGTTACATTATCATTTTCAGAAACTAGTATTAGTACCGACGCGATGCGCGGCGGTATCAGAAACCAATTATAGAATATTATTATCTTAATTTTGTTTGATATAATAAATAAAAATTCATAGCCCGTTGACACACTTAAAACAAATAAATTTGTGAAATATTAAGTATAACTATTAATATGCACAAAAAAAAAATAACTATTAATATGCTAAATTAACATAATCAATGATGTAAAACTTAAATAAAGATTTTATAGTTAAAACTTAAATTGATATCCCATCACGGTTTGAACTGCTCTAGACGTTTTGATCCGAAAACAAATTAATATTTTTAACATATAATATTGATATATTTAGAAAAAATCACTTCTTTGTTTAATTTAAAACATGGGAACGTAATTTTATTTTTTAATTCAAATTCAAAATAATCTTCCAATACAAATTCCCAAGCAAATCATACTTAATTTAAAACTTTTATATATGTTTTAATTAAAATTCAAAGACAAACATGATCACTTAATTTTACCATATTGCCTATTAACAATGACAAAGATTATCACGTCACTTTTTATAGTTAGTTCGCCATTTGGCTTAATATTTTTGCTCATTCTTCTCTTTTTAATATTTAGATAATTTAAGAAATAACACTTTCTAATTTTACCTTGGTGCTGTTACGACCAAACCGGAGGCCATGACGGGCACCCAGAGCGAACCTATTGAGCACCTCATGACATACAAACATCACATAATCATACCTTAGTCCTTAGTGGGTCATAATGCTAACTAAAAGGCATCATAAACTGTAAGGCATGTGAGCCCAAGAGATATATGCACATATATATACACATCATCAGACTGTGCCCATATATACGAGCCGACAAGGCTGTCAAAATGATATATCAAAATATGGACTGGGCAGGTCACAAGACATCTAACTATACGAATCTGTCTACGAGCTTCTACATAGAGCGCATAACATAATAAGAACGGGACAGGACCCGCCATGCCTATATACACAAAAGAATCATACCAACTGAACTGCAGCTCCGGAACAAATGGAGTGCTCCTGCACAAACGCTGAGGAAGCGGCCTAAGGGTCTGATCCGTCTCGCTGTCTACCTACGGGCATGAACGCAACGTAAATAACCTACGTTGACACCTGATTTTTGACCTCCCGTAATTTATTTTATTTATTCAGGGTCCTTGGATAATGAAAAAGATAATTTTGCATGCTCACAAAAAATTCTGAATAATTTTAAACAATTATTCAGGTTAATATTTTACTTCTATAAATTAATAGGGGAACTTTCAAGGCTCTATTAGTTATTCAGAAAATTATTGGCATCTTTACAACATTTTTATAATTTGCCAGCAATAGGACAATTTTAAACAATTGTTCATTTAATCCAAAGAAAATCAAAGAAAATTAGATAAAAAGCGATTTATTTTATTTTTATATCCAAGGAATTTGAATAATTAAGAGAATATACAATTTTACCCCTCAAGCTCTAAATTATTACTATGTGTGTATATGTGTGCCAATATTGGTGAAGTTGTTTTAAAATTGTGATTTTAGTTTAATTATTGTTATTCTTGCATAAATGACCACCTCATAATTAGCCAATTCATGGTTCAATATAGCTGGGGTCAATTTTGCAAATGCTGAATTGTAAATGGCCTTAATTGAAATGTCCAAGCCATGGGCAAATTAATTAAGGACATTAATGCAAAATAGCTTTAATTGGTTAAATTAATTATCAAAATAAGGCTATATTTGCAAATGGTTAATTGCAAGGATATTTCTGCAATTGATTACAAAGGTTGGTCATAATTGCAACCCTCATTCAATTAAGGGTCAATTTAACGCTATATCTGCAAAATGAGTTTGAAAACCGCTTGTTAATTTAATAACGTTTTTGTTTGACCTCGTTTTAATTATTTCTTGCTACTACTACGTACTTTAAATAATGACCTATCTTACTAAAATTACTATTCTTCCCCAAGGATATATATACATTCGATATACGCATGTATACGCTTATAATATACAAAACGTTTTTTAATTTAAAAAAAAATAAAGGGCCAGGTCCAGCCCATTTAGGACTAACCCAACCCACGTCCGTTATAATACTCCCTCCTGAATAAACAAAGGAACAGAGGGACTTCATTTGCAAAGTTCCAAGAGGGGCTAGGGGTAAACCCATGTCGCCTCTCTGTCTTCCCCTACCCCCCTCCCATTGCTCCACCGTTTTTGGTGATAAATGGCATGTATGAGGTGTGGTTGTGACAGTGAAGAGGACGGAGCATTTATTGCTGCGTCCTTTTCACGATTTTTATCACAAATTCGCATCCAAACTAACCCTTAAAGGTACAATCCTTGTTTTCTTTTATTATTATTATTATTATTATTATTATTATTATTATTATTATTATTATTCATTTTTATAGCTTTTAGGAGTAGTTGCAGTCGTTGATTATTGCTATCTTTGAATCGTAGCCCTTTATTGATAGATCTGAGTGTAAAACTGGTTAAAACTATGTTGTACCACATTGGTGGTGAGGGATTAAGTGTGGTTTCTGGGGTTCGATAAATAGACCCCCATATTCAGTTTCAAGGACAAGTTTTCACAAGCGAAAACAAGCTTAAAAGGGTGAAAATCCAAAAATAAGAGCTTTACACTTGAAAATATTCAAGTTTAAGAGCTCTTTGAGTATAAATTTTTAGTATTTTTGAGGTTTTTAAATCTCCTCTGAGTCAAAAGTTTTTTTTGTTTTTTTACGCTGCTTTGGTGTTGGTGGCTGAGTTTTGGAAGAGGGAAGAAGCTCCTCAAGTCCATTCTTGATTCGGCTGTGCCTACAAAAGGTAATTCTTATTTTGTTTATTGCTTTTTCCCTTTAATTTCTGTTAATATTTTGTTTATTCTCTGTTTTTAGTTAGTATTAGTGTTAGTGTGTATTTTAGCTTTAGTTTTGGTTGCTATGATAGTAATTGTTGATTGATGGATGTTTGGGATTAGTAGATTAGTGTAAATGGTATTGGTTATTGTTATTGTGTTTTGGTTTTGAAATTCAAGGTTGTGAAGAAGGATATTAGATCCCCTTGAGAATATTCAGAATGTTTGATTAATGTCAAATGGATTAGCTGGTTGTATTGATTGTTTATGAGTAAAGTAAGTTGATAGGTTTAATCATGTTATAAGGTAGTTCCAGTTTGGCTCTTTGATGGTTCAAGTCATTTTGTTCACAATGTCCTATTTTGTGCTATCTTGTGCTATTTGTGTCTTAATTCTGGAGTTTAAATGAGGCATGCTAGGCTAAAATTGTTGTGCGAATCTAAATGCTAAATGATCTAGTCTTGCTTTGACATATCCTCTTTGTGTTTTTTTTATGTAGTGTGTGAATTCTACTTATTTTGGTAATAGAGGGATCAGTTGGCTTGAAACAACTCTAAAAATGTAAAGGATGGTTTGCCTTTGATTGGTTCTGGCTCTTAAAGATTGTATGGGGCTTCTCCTCTAAAATTCTGATCACCTTGCCTTCTATGCTAGTCTATTATTAAGGGGTTATGGCCTGCTTGGATGACTTACTCTCATTATGTATTGTTTGTTTAGCCTCTTGTAACGTCCTTGGTCTATATTATAAGGTGTACTAAGGCTGTCATGGTGCATTTCTATGAGTATGCAACCCTGTGTCACTTTGTGATCTCCCAAGCTACTGCTTCTTCTGCATTTTTATGTGTTTAGACAACTTGCCTAGTCTTCACGCTTTGAAAATATTAGGTGGTTTGACTTGGAATCTGGACCATGCTCTGTGTTGCTTCTTATATTCATTTGCTTGAACATGATATCTTGATTTGCCATCCTGCATGCTTAAAATAAGCTTGATACCTTAGTTTTTCTGTCCTAAGCTAACATAGCTCCTGCTCAAGCAAAATGGATGTTGGTTCTGTGCCATTTAGCTGACTTTTTGCCTTGATTGTTTTGCCCTCATATGCCTAAGTATCACCTAAATCCAGTTCTGTGTCCCATGAAAGGGTTCCTATTATGCCTCCTCTGTGTTCATGCATGAAGTCATATTTGCTTTAGAAATCAGAAAACATTGTACCTTAGTTTGTTTGCTTTGCAGTCCTAAAACATGAATCTCTAGGGTCCTGTTTGCTTCATCACTATCTAAATCATCACCTGCTCATGTTAAACTGATCACTTTATGCTTGCTTTCACTAAAACGCTGTATTGTTACACTTTTTAGACTTGGCTTTTTCCATTGAAGGAAGATCTGTGTGATTGTCATATGTGTTGTGTGTCCTCTTCTTATCATGTTTGTCCTTTTCTGAGAGTTTCAAGTGCTTTAAGTGTGATTTACCTATGTTGTATGCATACAATGTTTACTTAACTGTCCAACATCAAGAATATTTCCATCAACCATTGTTGAGGCCTTGCATCAGGGTGTTTGTTTCACCTTGCCTTACCTACCATGCTAGTTGTTGACTTGAACCATGTTGATCATCTTTGCCTTCTGTGCTCCCCCACCCTCCCCAGGAGTGATTCATGACCTTTATATACTGCCTGCATACTTGACTACTGCTCTCATTTAGTTCTCATATAGCTGATCACTGTCTTATGATGGCATATTGTGTGGATTTTGGTTCAAGAGTCATGACATAGTCTTGGTATTTATTGTTGGCCCTCCTTGTTTGTTTGCATCACTTTTACTGCACCTATCTCATACCTATCCTTGCCCATTTTCTTAAGCATGTGTAGTCTTCCTAAATAGAAATAGAGTTTGCATGAGATGTGGTCTTCCTTTCTTTGGTAACAAATCCTGTATGCCTCTCCCTTCTTCCTTCTTTGAACCATGGCTTATCTCTTAAAATGTGCTCTTTGAACTCATGTGAATAGAATTGAATGCTTTTTGCTAGTATCTGCTAACTGAACTTGATCACACATACACACAGAGCTTATTGAGTCCTTGGATTATTAACTTGACTTTGCCTATCTATTTGAAATTATGCTTCCTAAGGTTAAAACTTGATTTGAATGATTATTTTTTCTCATTGTAAGCTTGAAGTGTGAATTCTCTAAAACCTCAGAAAATCACTCCTGCTCCTTTGATAATCTTTCCATGCCAACTGAATTACTGCAGATAAAATGCACTACCAGTGCCCTATACTCTCTTTGTTTCTTTATTAGTTTCATTAATCCAAGACAAGGTGTGGTACTTCGGGGTTGTCCTAATCCTCCCGGTGTTAACCATGCCTGGAGTTCATAGAAGCCCCTTGGAACTTGTGTGACATCAGGGACACAAGGTTAGGACCCAATCCTCATATCATTCCGAATCTCGAATTAAAATGAACACTATTTTAGAAGCAAAAGGGGTAAGTATAGGTCACATATAATCGTTAAATATGTGTATGTTTATGAATATGTGTTTGATAAGTTCAGTATTTATAAATTAACCGGTTCCCTTTTCCTTTTCTCCCCCCTTTACTATCATGACCCATAGGGTCTAGTCAAGCCCACCTATTGGGCCTAAGGCCCAATAGGAAATTCATTCAAAATCAAGTCCGGAAGACAAAGAAGATAGCGAGGCGGGCAGAAGGCCTAGCCATGGGTGAAAATGGCCAACTAGGGTCTTGGTACGCCCCTAGTCTAACTTAGTCTTTTAATATTTATTTGTTGACCTATTCCTAACTTGATGTACTTGTAAAGATATGTATTCAAACTCATATTATAGTGGAAAATCCTTATGATTGGAATTAGACGTCTTAGGATAACGGTTTCTTATGCCGTTTAGTCGACTTTAGGTCCCCATACGCGATTTTTCAAAACCACGGACTCAAACAAAATTTCCTCTTTCCTTCTCTTTTCTTACAACTAAGTATAAAAAATGAGACCTTTTCAAAAAACTGCTTTCACAATAAATTACTACTGATTTTCCAAGTTTAAATAAGCAAATCACGTTTTTTTAACACAATAAAGCTATTTCACAAAAAATTGAGTTAATTAACTTAATGCCTACTCCAAACTGAATTTCCAAAATCAGTTTTAAATACACAGATTTGTACGCCATTGGCTTTAACCTATATAACTTCGTTGATAAGTGGCAAAACTTTTTTGACAAAATATTGGACCAAATTTTATAACTTCAACAGAAACCAGATTTTCCTACCATGTTATGAATTCCCATTTTTGGAAAATAGAGACAAAGTGAAGGATTTTGAGCACGAAACACTGTTTTGGTCCAAAGTTGGCCCAAATTAGCTTACATTTTCAGACAGGATATACACATTCAAATATATAATACCTTTATAAACATCTTAAGAACCTATGCGTAATATAAAGTTCCGGATAAGATTGAAACGTACCAATACGAGTCAACCCGAGCCCTGGTGTATGAGTATAAAATAAATAACTCATAAATAACATTTCCTTTGCATTTTTACTAACTTCTACTTATTCCTCACATATAAAAGGAAACTACTTATACTCGGATGATATAAATCCGAAACTACGATACCTCTATAAATAAAGGGGATGTATTTTTTTCCAAAATATATGATATACATGACAGTTCTTTTTACGGGAAAATAAACACAAAATAAGCAATTTAAGCAAATACTCATACACTGGAATTCGAAGGTCAACCGTATGATATGGATCCTTAATACTGGGGTGCCTAACACCTTCCCCAGGAGATCATCAGAACCCTTATCTAGAACTCTGGATTACGAAGGTGTTTTTACGCTATTTGAATAAACCCTTTAAAATTGGTTTTTCTAATTTCCTAAAAATTAGGTGGCGACACTTTTTCGAAACAAAGTCCGAAAGAACACCAACGAGTTCGTAGTAGCCTTTTTATGCCCTAAACTCGCGTGGAAAAGCTAACCGTTACAGATGGTGAGTCTGCTGGGGAACTTAAAGGTTCTAATCATAAGGATTCCAAAGATAATATGGGTATATTTGTTATAAACTGCTTATGTGTTTACTTTCCCGCAATTATTAACTGTCATTGCATGCATATAATAACTCCGCCACTCCTGGCATTTAGTTTACACTTTGTTCCAAAGGCGACTTCGCGGAGCACGCGGTCTTTCCTTCACTATAAAATCAAAATTTTCTCTTGGAACCGTTATGAGGCGGGGTAGGTACGCGGTCGTCCAACAATCCTAACAGTTCCGCCCCAATTGTTTGCTCGGGTTCCCGGTCATTCATGAAAACCACTCTAGAAAAACTAGGATAGAGCTAAGCCAAATCCCTACTGAACTAGAGCATTTATGCCTAGACAGGCCTTGGGTATCTCAGACCTACCTAAGGCTCATTAAGAGTGATTACCCCATGTTAGGACTGTCTATGACCCGAAAAACACCGCATCTCATTTATGTGTTATGTGGAAACATGTTTGTGCCTATGTGATGAACCATTGATCCTATGGGGATGGGGAGAATCTTAACCGTGTTTTGTTTTGTAGATGGAACGAAGAATCCGTTTTGACATCGTCACTGAGGCTCCAGAATTGTTGAGGGCCTGGTATGAATGGTTGGGGGATGCTCACCAGAGAACGATCAACTGCACTTTAGGACACTTGCCCTCCATTATGACAGTGAAAGGTCTCCCAGAGCTGATGGAAGTATTGGCAGGGTTTTGGGATGATAAAGAAATGTTGTTCTGTTTTAGGGATATCGAAACGACTCCCACCTTAGAAGAGATTAGGGACGCTATAGACAACAATAGAACCTATCTGAGGAGGCGACACAAGCCGGACCACAATCTGTTGTTCCCGCACAGGCCCACCGTCAGCCAGATTATGAGATTTCTTTCTCTGACCGAAGCGTCCTGGGCGCAAGGGAACACTGTAGCTTTTAGGGATCTATACCGCAGGTTCAGAGACGTCACCAGATACACCCTATATCAAAGAGAATTCAGGAGTCGAGAAAAGTGGGAAGCCGCTAGACCTTTAGCCTTTGCCATAGCCCTGTTGGGCATTATGGTTTTTCCACGGGATGAGTCATTGGCCATAGACACCAGGTGATATACTTGGCCCATGAAATCTTCCACGAGATAACCAAGGATCAAAAGATGAGGTATTTTGACTTGGCACCCATCATATTGGCTGACATCTTCCGAGCTCTTGACAAATGTCGAAATCACTTTTGATACTTCCAAGGGTGCAATATTTTAACATGGCCAAAGAGGTTCAAGGTTGGAGTCGATAGAACCGGATAGACTAACTCGTGAATTACTATCCAAATCTTGGGTATATGTCCAAAAATTCCTAGGCTGAATTCTTAACCGACTTGACTGAAGATCAAATCCGTTGGATGTTCCCCGATTTTATATCTGAGACTGTGGTAATTCGAGGTAGGAATTACCCTTTTGTGTTATTAGTCGGGGTTCGAGTAATCCGTCCTTACTATTCGTCCAGGGTTTTAAGACAATTCGGCAGGAGACAAGCAATACCTCAGGTAGGAAACTCCGAGCAGTTCATCATTGAACACACCGAACAGAAAATCAGGCACGCTGGGGTGATCCTCAGAGAATGGAATGGCCGTGTGAGCTGGGGCCCAGATACTCTGGCTCCTGATAGGTTCGAAGCAGGGTGTGACCCCGGGTATCATGCATGGTAGCAGGGACACTTGGCTCTCATACCTGCGCAAGAACCCGCACCTCCCCAAGAAGCCCAAGAATAGAAACGCATGAAAGAATGCTTGGAGGGTACAGACGAGCATTTGGCCAGAATCCTGGAAGAAACAGACCCAGTGATTATCAGAATGGAGCTTTATCAAGCGCGCCTTTGTATCTTGACTACCCTCCGAAGGGTCAAGAAGGCCAAACGAACCAAGCCTCGACACCAGCCATCGGAGGACCTACTTGATTGCTGATTTTTTCTTTTTTTACATATATGTAAGCCCCATGTCGGCTTTTGTCATCACTTTTGTAATCCCTATGGGAAAAGATATTATTATTATTATTATTATTATTATTATTATTATTATTATTATTATTATTATTATTATTATTATTATTATTATTATTATTAATTATTATTAATTATGATGACTTTTTTGGGCAAATGATTCTGTTGACACCTAATATTTTACCTCCCGTAATATATTTTAATCATTCAGAGTCCCGGGGTAATAAATAAATGAGCTGAGCATTTTGAAAGCCTTAAATGATTTTTATAAATTGTCCAGGTCAATATTTCTTTCCTTTAAAATTAATTAAAGGGATTTTCATGCATCATAAATTTATTTAGAAATTAATGAGTATTTTCATGATATTTTATGAGATTTTATTAAAAAAAGAAAAAGAAGAGTCTTCATTTATTTAATTATTTAAAATTATCAAAATTTTGCAAATACTTCATTCTCTTTTTATTCTTTGAAAGTTTGAGTAATTTAAATAATTTAAGTAATTAAACTTCTGATTTTTATATAATCTACATGATTTGTCAAAAATAGGCATAATTTCCCATAAATGTTTAATTAGGTTAATTAATTAATTACGTGATAACTACTGCAAAATTGATCCTTTTTATAAATACATTTTGTCTTGACCATAATTAAATTAGTCAGCTCATGATTTCCAGAAATTAGAGTTATTTTGCAAAAATAAGCCTGTTAATATTTTATTTAAAATAACTAGTTTAACTTAATTTCAAAATTGCTAATTAGGCCAAGCAAGGCCATAATTGAAATGATTATGCTGGGTAATTAATGAAGGCCATTTTTTGGCCCATTAATAATTTGACCGACCTTTTAAAAAAAAAAAATTACGGCCTAATTTTTCCCATAATTTTAAACTTTTTCAATTTTAATATTTTCTCTAATTACTGGTTTTTATGTATTAAATATACATATGTATACACCAAGTATACAAATATATATATATATATATATATATATATATATATATATATATATATATATATACATACATATACAATTGGGCCCTTTAATTAATAACCAACATTTTGGACCGAGTCAAGCCCAAGACCGGGCTGAGACCCGACCCAGTTAGTTTTAAACGGACGATAAACATATCCCCACCCCACCCCTTATTTCATTTCTTTTCTTTTTTCAAAAAACCACCCCCACCCCGCTTCTCTCTCTCTCTCTCTCTCTCTCTCTCTCTCTCTCTCTCTCTCACCTCTTCCACGAAACCTTAGTAGCCGCCTCAACTTTCTTCACCTCTCTCATGCCAAAAATGGCATGTTTACAGACCTGGGCTAACATGCACAGTAGTTGGGTCAGATCTGACCGTGTATTGGCTCGTTTCTGATCTAGATCGTTGATTTGTTGGCTAATTTGTTAGATTGTAAGGAAAGGGGTTTGTCCCACATCAATTGCTATTGATTTCATTTGAACTTTGGGGTTCTATAAATAGAACCCCAGCCTTTGCACAAAGACAAGCTTTTCGAGAGGAAAAAATTCAAAAACTGGAAAAATAGCATATATATATATATATATATATATATATATATATATATATATATATATATATATATATATATATAGATATAGAGAGAGAGAGAGAGAGAGAGAGAGAGAGAGAGAGAGAGAAATTTTTAGGAAAAAGGAAGTGAAAAACTCAGATTTTTTCAGAAAAACTTCCTAGTAAAAGGAATTTTGGAAACCTAGACTAAGTAGTTGGGTTTTAGTAAAAAAATTTGGTTCTTACTTGTTCTTTCTTCGTGTGTGGCTGAGTTTGCTGATTTGGAAGCACAGAGGCTCTCAAATCCATTTTTTTCTTGGCTGCGCATTTAAAAGGTAAACATTTATTTAGTTTATTTCATTTTTCGTATTTAGTACTTAATATGCTGCCTAGTTTAAATATATTTGTAGGTTAGTTATGCTCATATGTACATGTCTTGATTGGTTCTGCGCTTAAGTTGAGATTCATTTGATAAGAACATGATAAAGATGAAGGAAAATATCATAGTGAAGTTCATTTAAAAATGTAGACTGTTGAAGTGCTTTTGGGTTTTGTCTGTTCATGTGGTTTCGAGGTTCTATGTTCATTATAAAGAGGTGAGTGTGAGGTGTTTGAAGGTCCTTTTTCCCTTTCCCTTGCCTTTTTCTTGAATATTATGGTTAGTTTACTGAGCATGATCTTAAGTAGAGTAAGGTACAATAAGTTCAATTTAAATAAAAGAGAAGGAGGGTGAGACTGTCTATGTGTAACATAGTTGAACATGGTTGATTTGTTGGTAGTGTGTGCTTGTGATTACAGTTAAATATCCCTATTTTGTTAGTCAGTCATGAATTGCCCTATTTGTGAAGTGAAGTTTGTTGGCAAATTCTTAACTAGGCTGTTTGAATCTAATCAGTTGTTTCTGGACATAGCTTCTGATGTGCTCCTCTTTCCTCTGGAAAATGAGTAAAATAAAGGAAAATTTAGATAAAAGAAAAAGAGAATATGAATCTGTTGTGCTGAATCTCTGAGTATAATAGTGGGATGTCTCACTATTCCTTTCCTCTTAAATAATCTTACACTTAGAGTAAAGTAAGACAAGATAAGCTAATTGTTTGTTTGTTGTCTAATACTAGAACAAAGGTGTAGCAGGATCATGCCTTAGGTCTATAGCTTGCTTGTTTGTTCATGGCTGTGACTGTGCTTGTGTCATCACCTAATGTAGATTATGTATGGTCACCTATGAGTTGTGACAAGTGTATGTTAATTGTCTATGACTCATAGCAGAATACTAGAAGCTATTATGATCATGGCACCTAAATGTGAACCCTATTTCCCTTTTGACCTGCTTAAGGTTGTTTTATCATGATGAAACTTGTTTGCTTGTGCACATGGTATTCACAACTTGTCTTGATAGTCTGTACCATAAGCCCTTCACCTAGTAGTAGTTTACCTCCCTAAATGTGTAGAATCTAATGAGAAAGGAAAAGTAAAAAAGAAAAAAAAATAGGAGAAGTTATAGAAACCACAAGATCAGGTCTTCAGTTAAGGCTAACTAAAATTGATTTAGTTGCTAAATGGTTAATGGACTAACTGTCAACCTTGCCACCCAGTCATATTGAAACTGAAAAGGGTATAAAATAAAGAATAATTAAAGTGATGTCTAAGGGAGAGGTTTGTTCTCTTGTTTGTGACTCCTTTGCTAGCACTGCCCTTGGTTAGTTAATCTTCTTTTAGAAATGAAGTAATCTGTTATGAAAAGTAAGGGACTAATATATCATGCTCTTGTATCTGTGTTGTCTTCACCCATATAGGAGCCTTAACTTTGTAAAGGGTTGTCACACCCCACCTTTGGTAGGGCGTGATTGGCACCCGACACCTTACGGAAACCGAGTGAACCAACTTATAACTTACATCCTTCGTGTCTCAAATGGAAACAATAGGATCAAGAGGCTAAATACGAACATAATATCACGCATAAGTATATGTACATTAGACCCATGATGCCGACATTACTATCGTCACACTATGACTAAGTCAGTACACAGAATCGTTGCAAAGCCTCTATGAACATGACTGAAGTATACAAGTCGGGACAGGGCCCCCGACATACCCTGCACAAAATCATACATATATCTATATACATATCTAGGCTCGGCAGTGCTCCAGGAAGAGATGGAGCTCACCAATCAGAACTGGTACCTGAAGGCAGCCTACTATGGAAGGTCCTTGTCTCGTCTATCTACACCTGCGGGCATGAACGCAGCGTACACAAGAAGGGACGTCAGTACGAACAATGTACTGAGTATGTAAGGCATGAATAGTGACATATTAAGAAATACCGAACATGAAAAATTAATATAATGAACGTATGGGGATAAAGTAATATAAACAAGATCAACCTGTGCCTTTGAATGCCCTTTTAAGGCGAATGTCGTGCATGCTTAGCTTTTCAAGAATTTTTCCATACATATCCATACATATATAATATCCCGTCCGGTCGTTAAGGCTCGGTAATATATATATATATAGATACATATATTTATATACATATAGCATCTTACATGGTGTTATCTTACCCGGCCCTTTCGGGACTCGGTGTCATCTTACCCGGCCCTTTCGGGACTTAGTGTCATCTTACCCGGCCCTTTCGGGACTCGGTGTCATCTTACCCGACCCTTTCGGGACTCGGTGTTATCCCCAACTGATCAGTGGGAGTGCAATGCATACATACACACATATACATAAAAATGCATAAATAAAATCAACATCATCATTAGCATTATCATTATCACTATATCCTTCCTTAGAAGATCAACTATCTTAAGGTGAAACCGATAATGTCATGAGAGTATCGAGAACCACGAACTTAGATCGCATTAGAAATAGAATCGTCATCGCTATATCTCACCTCGAAGGAACAAGTATTATGAGGCGAGATCAGTCTCAAAGAATAGTCTCAAGATCATGAATAGGCTCAATTATATCATAAGGATCACGAGATTCATAGGCTTCTAGCATTTGTGGAAGCAAGGATATTATGGATATGGCACCAAGGTTTATAACAAAAGAATCATGCCTTTAGAAAGAAAGGGTTTAGCCTTAACATACCTTTGTGGTCGCCTTAACTTTAACTATTTAACGCTCGGCCTCCTAGGCTCGTAAATCTATATTCAAGAAAATTTATACTATTGTTAGACTCATCTTCATAGGCCTGTCTTAAGCCCTCAAACTAACTCTTTCTAGAATCTGCTGAAATTTCGGCAGCATCTCCCCTGTTTATATGCCTAGCCCGAAATTATAATTCAGCAACCAACAACAACAACAACAACAATGACAATAACATCATTTCCAACACCAATATGTACCATAAAACATCCTACACGATGTTTCCCAATTTCCACAACCAAGCAACTCGCTATACAATTATTTAACGACTTTATCTCCGTAAATAAACCAAAATTAACATTAATAATAGCAGATTCATACCTTATTCTTGTTAAAACAGAGATATCCTCAATATCCACCTTGAATCCACCGCAAAACCATACTAGAATCACATCCATGCGTTTATCCGAGCTTCGATTAATACTCCGTCGCTTCAAAATTGCTCACTTTGTGATCCCCTCTCTCTCTCTCTCTCTCTCTCTTTAATTTTCTGGAAATTTCTGGGCAAATCTGGTGAAAAAAAGGGGTTTTACCCTTTATATAGGGTCAAATTTGGGTCGGTCACTGTAGCAGTACTGTAGCAGGTCGGTTACTGTAGCACGCGTTTCTGCTCTGTTAGCTGAAATTGTAACGACCATAATTATCTACTCCGATGTCCTATTGACGAGCAGTTTATTGCGTTGGAAACTAGACTCGACGAACTTAATTTTAGGCTTTTGTTTAACCTTAAAACACTTCATATTCTAAGAGATATTCGTCCCCCAATTTGGACCAAAATTTCCACACAAACATTATTCATCCTCTCTCCAAAGTTATACTACTTCATTTCTTCCACTTATTTCCTTATAAAACCTTCCGGTATACCTTATATACACCCTTCACTCATTAAATGTGCTTGATCATGCTTGCTTATATTTCAAAGTGGTTTTACTTAACCATAACTCAGCGTACTCATGTTTCAAATTTGATAAGTTCTTCTTCGAAGATAGGGGGTGTAACATCCTTCCCCCCTTAAGAACATTCGTCCTCGAATGTTGCAGTATTTCCAACCCACGACACCATTTTTGATTCGTTAGAACAATTATTTTTCCTTTAGGGTCCGATTACCATTTGCTTAACTATAACTTGGATCAGTCTCTTCTTATTCTTCCTTAACTCTTTTATTGCCTTCAGTCATCTTCTTTCACTTCTTTGTCAAACTCATTCATTAGTTCCATACCTTCATGTTCTTATATATGTACCCAGTGGTCAACTGATATCTAGCTACCGTCCTGGGACCTGTTGCCATTAAGATGGTCTTAACTCGTGATTTCTATGGCTCCCTACAGAGCTGTGAGTACTCTTAATGGTTGTATTCTTTTGCCTTGCTCCTTATTTCTCTACTAGTAGGCAAATTCTCTTTTTCAGATATGACACCTTTCCTTTCTTGCTTCTCTGGTGTTATTTTTTATCATCCCTTTTTGTACTAGTCAACCTTATACATATACACTATATCACCTCCTTTTTAAAGTATGTTCTCATATAACCATAACCTTTGAGTGTTTACCACTTTTGATAGTCATACGTCGATCTTAGTGATCCTTCAACTCCTCGATTCCATATAATGCCGGAGTTCTTTTCATCGCATGGTTCAACTTATTTTCCTTTTTGGTAGTTGAGTTCTTGTATCCCATCAAATGCTCGTAAACCTCAGATTCGCTATAAGTGCCTCCTTTATTGTCTTTCCACTTTTACCTCTTATGACTAGTAATTCCCTGGTTAAAGGGGACAGCGGAATTCATTAAGTCCCTTCATGGCATATCCGATTATACCTTGCTCCTCTAACTTTATTCCTCACGACTATCTCCTGAACACCCTTAAAATTCTTCTTGCTCTGGGTTCCCAATTCCAATTTATGCCTATATTATACCGTTGACAATTAACATTCCACACCTTTCATTTCCACGATTCGTCCTTTCATCCGTTTGACTCATTTTTCCGAAATTCCCTTAGCTACTTATTTGCATCATAATTATGTGTTATAGTTCTTTCAGTGTCCTGTTGCTTCTAGTTCTTATCATAAAATCCTTACAACTATACCTTCTCCTTTCTTCTCCTTCCTATGGCCAGTTATATCGATATTCGAAATACGTAATGTTTCTTCGCCATTTATTAACCTTCGCAGTACAGTTACACTTATGGCAAACTCATAATCCGAATTCAACTAAATTTGTAACTCGCCACATTTTTGAGCTCCTGCCACAACTCTTTCTTTAACCTCCTTCCTTCAAATGTCACAATACAACCCAAAAGCATGGGCTACGGCAATTCTTACTCCATTACGACTCTCTTACAACATATATATATCTAGCTTCGATTTCATTGTACCGGCGGTCACTTCATCCGTCGTTATTCCTTATTGGCTTTCTGATATGACCTTTTTGCAATGATAGTTGGGCATAGCTTCACGTTGACAGTTCATATAATTCCATAGCATATGCTCTCATGTTCAGTATAATTAGTAATCCCTTCCGATGCTAAAATCCCCTTTTTGGATGTGTCGCTGCATACTTAGGTACGGCGCAATTTTTGCCCGATACGGGGGTATCTGTCACGACCCGAACTACGGGCCGCGACGGGTATCCGGGGCTAACCACCGAACACCGCTCACTTTACTGCTTATCTGCTATCGCTCATACTGTATGCTCGTAATCATATAAAACCGTAATTTTCTGAAATACATTTGCTTCTATAATCATGAGCCCTTCGGCTATCAAAATAATATATACAAGCATATACGTGAAAGTCATGGGACCATGCTACCCACACTGCGTATCTACGAGCCTCTACTAGAGTACTAGACATTCGGACGGGACGGACCCCGTCATGCCCAAAATAGGAATATACAAACATATGTACCAAAAGAGTAATGCAGCGCCTCCGGAAAATGGAGTGCTCTCAAATCGACCCGCTAGCTCCTATGGATGCGGATCACCTCCCCGTCTACCCGTGGGCATGAACACGACGTCCGAAGAGGGACGTCGGTGCGAATATTGTGCCGAGTATGTAAAGCATGAGCAGAAATGATGGAGAAACATAACGGTAATATATGAAATAACATAAGATGGAAGACATTAACATTCTCTTCATAGTACTTACCTGCTTTCCGTAGGGACGTTCCGTGTTCTATTTCGTGCTCGTATGGATGTCATAAACTTATTTCATTCGTACTTACGTGGACATGATGCACATGGCATAATCATACATATAACATAGTCGTACTAATGAAAATATCATACATGTATCATAATCGTATTCATATAGGTCGGTATCATTCGTACTCGGCCCTCTTGGACTCGATACATACATATTTACGTATACATCACATAGGGGTATCATGAACTTAACATAACTAGTCACCATTATGCATTCATCATAACACATGCATATACCTGTCATCATGACGCATTTACTCACACACATTTGATCATTATCCGTATTCGGCCTCAAAGGCTCGACAGCATATCGTATTCGGCCACGAGGGCTCGACAGCATATCGTATTCGGCCACGAGGGCTCGACAAAGATATCGTATTCGGCCACGAGGGCTCGACAGCATATCACATATATCTCATATCATCATAACACATATATTTGTGCATACATACCACATACTCATTATCGGGCGTCTTGTAGATTTATGATTATGAATCGTCTTATAAGCATATCATGGTTCTATCGTACTTAACATCACTATCATTCATTTCATGGGCGTATCGTGGCTTAACATAGTGCTATCATATCTTATCATATATGCATAACTTCATATACTTATCACAACATGCGCATGGGACTCTTAGATATCGTACTCTATCGGGGGAACGTAAGGTCGTGGACCCCCGATGTCATTATGGAGCATCCATGCGTATTGACCTCACCTTGAAGGAACAAGTATAAGGTGAGTGGGAATAGGAATCAATACCATTTGATTTCATATATATAGCATCACTAGCTTCTTAGGAGTATCATATCATAGGCTATAGCATTTCTAGACTTTAGCTTACTATTATCATCATCGTATCCATCTCGTAGCCCTTATCTCGTATAGCTATTCATGAGTGAGATCTTGACTTTCTTGGAAATAGGAATCTCATAGGAGAGGAGAAAATGCATACAGGGATTCATGCCTTAGAAGGAAAGGGTTAGCCTTACATACCTTTGTCGTTGAGCTAAGCTATCGCTCACTTGTTCTCCTTCAATGGCACGTTGCTACCTTCACAAAAGAATTCGCATTAACGTTAGTTAATCGACTATAAGAACGTATCGTTATTTCTAAGGAAAATTGGGCAGCATTTCCTTTGTTTATACTACTCTCCGCCATATTCCATATCAATTCCCAACATTCATTTTAATCATCGCCATATCGTTAACAACAATCGCCATTCATTCATCTCATTTGCATTTCATAATCTCACTTCAATTTCCCATAATCATGACTAAAAATTTATCGTCGTATTCTTTCATATCCAATGCTCATTTCATGTTCTATAGGTCATTTATAACATATTTATATCATCAACGTATTCATTTCCATGATTCAATCCACTACTAATCACTAATGACACTAATCATCCATTTAATGACCCATTTGTTGTACTCTTCTACAATCCATAAATCTTAACTCAATAATACTTCATATAGCATGTAAAGTTCATGAGACTTACCTTAGATGATGAAGGAATAGGCCTTGGATGACAATTCACCTTTTCCACCAAAACCCTACTTTCTCTCTCTTGAAATTTCTTGGGTTGAATGACTTTGATGAAGTTTCTTCCACTAGTTTCACTCTATTTCTAGTTGATGATCTTTGATTTCTCTTGTTTTCTCATGGATGAAGTGTTTGGAACACTCTAGAGGTTTCTTGAATGGAGGAGGAATGAAGATGAAAATGAAAATGAAATGAAATGAGGTCCCTTATAAAAAAATTAACTTCAGCCCGATTGGAAATATACGGACCAACATACGGTCCGTATAATTTCTACTGACCGTATGTTGGACCGTATATTTGGTCCAGTGACTTAAGTCATTCTGGGCTGAATCTACGGCTGTACATACGGCCAGTAGATTTTATACGCGCATATATGTCGGCCGTATGTTTGCCCGGAGTTTCCGAAAGTTGCTTCGTCGACTCGTTTGATCTCCGATCCTTGTGGAACCTTCTTAACACTTGTTCATCACTTCAATACCATTCTAAAGGACATTATAACCCTTCCTTGGGGCATCATCCACACATCATTAGCTCCATACTCGAAGTTCTTACCCGATACCCAACATATGGCTCGCTTCTCTTAACAACTTTCTTTCCTTAACCCGAATGCCTTTGGAAATCCTAATTAGGATCATCAAACACTATTGTTTACTTGTCCAAACCTCGTATACATCATACCCCTCGTTAGTCTATTCACCGTACGCTAAGGGAAAAATTTTCAAGGTGTAACATTCTTCCCCCCTTTTGGAACATTCGTCCCCGAATGTTAAATTGCTAGGAATTCTAGGAAAATTTCGCCAGAGTTTCCCCTGTAATATGGCACTATCACCCTGTCACAACAGCCCATAACATCATTTCCTCACAGGGCCACAATACAATCCACAATGTAGCTTGGCCATACACGACCCATACGCATAAAAGAAAAGCATGCATACCTTATCATCCCTGTGTTCCCCCATATAGCTCTTCCGGGCTAAAATAGGTGCAGATTATCGCGCGGGATCCAATATTTTGTTCCACAATTAGGGGACATAATAGCTGAGTAATGATGGAAATAGGGGCGTTCAGATACTCTAATTATTACACTTCATTTAATGCATTCCCCTCTATGACAGCCCATCCCTTTGTCGAGGATTTAATTCCTCCTTTCTTACCATCTCTCACCATACATTTCATTTAATTTCTACGTCCGACGATTCTTTTTCTTGCTCAATAACGATATTAAATCTTACATGGTTTGCGACTCTATCTCGCTTGGTTTCATTAGCGAAGTATAATTGCTTGTAAGTCATACCACCGTTCTTGGCTAATTCATGTGCGTATACACCTATACATATATAGATATCCACACCCATACACATATTTGTGTTCATAGCCATATCTCTATTCGTGATCACATTCATTTACATACTCATATTCATCGTCTTTCTATATTCGTAACATATTTGCACTCATGTTCGTATCGTTCACATATCGTATATATTACACATGCTTAACATATTCGTACTCGCATTGATTTCGTATACATAGCATTTACATATCGTTCATATAACCTTTATATGACATACCCGACTATGAAGAATAAATTGCACATACTTATAGCCAGCCCCGAGTCATCCGTACTTAAATATAATGGTGTGTGCTCATCTTTATGTATACATATTCATACACATATACCGTACTCTACCTGGTCATACAAGCTCGAGGTTTCCATAATAGTCATATATAGGCATATATACATATAAGATCATAAGCATCTCTTAACATCATGACTATCATCGCTTATCACATCTATTTGACACGTATTAGGGTCTATCGTTAACTTTCTACACTTGCGTTTCTTTTCCTCGCTTCCCCCCTTTGGGGTCTTGCCTATACCATTTTTAAATTCACAGTCTTGCCTTCAAATCTTTAATTCGTATACCTCTTACTATATTGCGTCTTATTCATGCTGTTTCTGATGATCCATAGCTACGATAATCTATATGTGGAGGCTTAACATACTCGTGCCTTACCTCTTCTCTTTACCCTATACATAAGTAGCATCTTATGGTCGTAACTCATCGTCATCACTATATTGGAAGTTTTACTCTTCATATCTTACTTCCTTAAACTTGAGAACCATAATACCACACATCATTCTCTCCCCATTACCCTCGCTACATAATATAACTTCTCAATTTCTACTTGCTTATTGCTACAATTATTATTCTTCCTTTAACACTTATCATAAATGTAGATATACCTGTGACGGCATCGGAGAGTGACTCTGGATCCTGTCGCTCGGCCAATGCATACGTACGATGCTGAGGACCGCTTGAATTAGATGCTCTCTCCCCCGACCAGCTCTCCCTGTCCACGGGGCGCTAACATGCGGGAGTCTCCACCTCAAAGTCCTCTCTCATATGACCTGGGCAAACATCAAACCCCACTCGCATGGATGATGAAGACATTGTGCCAGACGCCGAGTGGGCTGGACCGCACGCACAGGAATGCAAACCTCGAAATATGGCTTCCTCTCTATGTATTGGATCTGGCCCTTGTCCACAAATATAGCAAACATCCGACCGTTAAACTCGACATAAATGGTCCCCAATATTGTTTACGTCATCGGGCTGCAGCCGACGTTTGGTATGAGGCGATCTCGTACGGCCGGAAAATCACTTCTATCTAGCCAAGCCGGACTCTCTTTCTCGAAACTGTTGTACCATAGACTCGGTCGGGCCAATGAATGGATAATCGAACCCACTCATCACCTTGAGTGTCTAGTATATGACTTCCTCGATCTTCTAGAACATAGATGCTATTGGCACCCAATGGATTGTAGATGGGGCCTCTTACTTTGCCCACTAGATGGAACCTCATCACGTTCAACCCTTTGCGTACTGCCTTGTTGCTCTTCACCCCTAAATTTTGGGCATGGGCTTGATTCATGCGGGAAATATCCATCCGATAATCTTATGTAATGGCTTGTTAAACATTCTTGATATAAATGTGGCCACTATAGCCGCTCACAAACTTGAGAACCACCACACATCTCTTCACCCATGTCGGCCACCATTATCGGACATACTTCCTAGCAACGAATTAAATTGAAGGCTATATTCTCGGGCGCTCACGATTTCCTTCCTGCTTCAAATTCAAGAATCTGTCCGCTCTATTTCTCGGCGGACCTCGGGTGGCAAATAATGGCCCCACTGACATGGCATCTACAAATTCTAGCCAAGCCGGAGGGCGCATTCTCTTTCCTTGACGATCTCCTCTAATTGTTATACCATAGAACCGCCACGTCCCCCTTTGGAGTCTATAAGATGCCAAATATCCATCGATTCGGTTTCGATATAAATGAGGCATGGATAATGCACAACTTTCTTAGCATCTCATCAATAAAACCTTATTCTCGGTCTTCGTCCAAGAATCCTATCGACCGACCTCGGGTGGTAAATAATGACGGGTAGGGCATCTACAAATTCTATCCAAACCGGAGAGAGCGTATTCTCTTTCTTTGACGATCTCCATCACGGGCTATAGCACTAGGTTTTCGGCCATGGATAATCTTTAGCATCTCATCGCCTTGGTCTTAGAATCTTGCACGGGCTCTAGTGCTCGAATCTTACGGCCTGGCAACTATTTGTGTCAATAAGTTAATGGCCTCGGCTACTTGTTGGCACCGAAGTAGATGGCGGAGGAACTGGGTACGGGGCGGGCCCGAGGCCCTTCTCGCTCTTCCGTAACGGGCGGAGTAGTGGAGGCACTAGATGGAACCTCATCACGCGATTAGCCCTCATCTGTATTCATAGGCGGCTCTATTTCTGCTGTCTCCTCGTCACGGGTCTACCCTGCGGGGCGGCTTCAGCTTTTCCTTTGGCGGCATTTAAATCATAACATACTCATTAGGAGGAATTTCATCTTATACTTGGCTCTATCGCACGATCTCGTATGAAGAAAGATGGTCATTTTCCTAAATGCCACAGCCTCCCTTGTTTATTAGCGTGGCGCGCAACACACCATAAACAAGACTCTATTAGGCACGGCTCGTAGACACTTCTAGGGTGAAGAGCTTTCTGATACCACTTTGTCACGACCCGAACTACGGGCGCGACGAATATCAGGGCTAACACCGAACACTGCTCACTTTCTTGTTTATACGCTATATCGCTCATCTGTATGCTCGTAATCATATAAAACCGTAATTTTAGAAATACATTTGCTTCTATAATCATGAGCCCTTCGGCTATCAAAATAATATATACAAGCATATACGTGAAGAGTCATGGGACCATGCTACCCACCAGCGTATCTATCTGACCTCTACTAGTACTAGACATACGGACGGGACGGGACCCCGTCATGCCCAAAATAGGAATATACAAACATATGTACCAAAAAGTAATGCGCAGCGCCTCCGGAAAATGGAGTGCTCTCAAATCGACCGCTAGCTCCTATGGATACGGATCACCTCCCTGTCTACGTAGGGCATGAACACGTACGAAGAAAGGACGTCGATGCGAATATTGTCTTGAGTATGTAAAGCATGAGAAGAAATGATGGAGAAACATAACGGTAATATATGAAATAACATAAGATGGAAGACATTAACATTCTCTTCATAGTACTTACCTGCTTTCCGTAGGGACGTTCCATGTTCTTTTTCGTGCTCGTATGGATGTCATAAACTTATTTCATTCGTACTTACGTGGACGTGATGCACATGGCATAATCATACATATAACATAGTCGTACTAATGAAAATATCATACATGTATCATAATCGTATTCATATAGGTCGGTATCATTCGTTACTCGGCCCTCTTGGACTCGATACATACATATTTACGTATACATCACATTTGATCATAGGGGTATCATGAACTTAACATAACTAGTCACCATTATGCATTCATCATAACACGTGCATATACACCACGATCATGACGCATTTACTCGACACACGTTTGATCATTGACGATCGTGTTCGGCCTCGAGGGCTCGACGACGTATCGTATTCGGCCACGAGGGACGGCATATCGTATTCGACCACGAGGCTCGACGATTATATCGTATTCGGCCACGAGGGCTCGACAGCATATCACATATATCTCATATCGTCATAACACATATATTTGTGCATACATACCACATACTCATTATCGGGCGTATTGTAGATTTATGATTATGAATCGTCTTATAAGCATATCATGGTTCTATCGTACTTAACATCACTATCATTCATTTCATGGGCGTATCGTGGCTTAACATAGTGCTATCATATCTTATCATATATGCATAACTTCATATACTTATCCTGATGCATGCGCTAGGGACTCTTAGATATCGTCATACTATCGGGGGGGGGGGAACGTAAAGTCGTGGACCCGATGTCATTATGGAGCATCCATCGTATTACCTCGCCTTGAAGGAACAAGTATAAGGTGAGTGGGAATAGGAATTAATACCATTTGATTTCATATATATAGCATCACTAGCTTCTTAGGAGTATCATATCATAGGCTATAGCATTTCTAGACTTTAGCTTACTATTATCATCATCGTATCCATCTCGTAGCTCTTATCTCGTATAGCTATTCATGAGTGAGGATCTTGACTTTCTTGGAAATAGGAATCTCATAGGAGAGGAGAAAATGCATACAGGGATTCATGCCTTAGAAGGAAAGGGTTAGCCTTACATACCTTTGTCGTTGAGCTAAGCTATCGCTCCTTGTTCTCCTTCAATGTCACGTTGCTACCTTCACAAAAGAGAATTCGCATTAACGTTAGTTAATCGACTATAAACATGTATCATTATTTCTAGGGGAAAATTGGGCAGTATTTCCTTTGTTTATACTACTCTCCGCCATATTCCATATCAATTCCCAACATTCATTTTAATCATCGCCATATCGTTAACAATGCAATCGCCATTCATTCATCTTATTTGCATTTCATAATCTCACTTCAATTTCCCATAATCATGACTAAAAATCCATCGTCGTATTCTTTCGTATCCAATGCTCATTTCATGTTCTATAGGTCATTTATAACATATTTATATCATCAACGTATTCATTTCCATGATTCAATCCACTACTAATCACTAATGACACTAATCATCCATTTAATGACCCATTTGTTGTACTCTTCTACAATCCATGAATCTTAACTCAATAATACTTCAAATAGCATGTAAAGTTCATTAGACCTACCTTAGATGTTGAAGGAATAGGCCTTGGATGACAATTCACCTTTTCACCAAAACCACTACTTTCTCTCTCTTGAAATTTCTTGGGTTGAATGACTTTGATGAAGTTTCTTCCACTAGTTTCACTCTATTTCTAGTTGATGATCTTTGATTTCTCTTGTTTTCTCATGGATGAAGTGTTTGGAACACTCTAGAGGTTTCTTGAATGGAGGAGGAATGAAGATGAAAATGAAAATGAAATGAAATGAGGTCCCTTATAAAAATTTAACTTCGACCGGCCGATTGAAATATACGGACCAACATACGGTCCGTATAATTTCTCTTGACCGTATGTTGGACCGTATATTTGGTCGGTGACTTAAGTCATTAACGGGCTGAATCTCACGAGTGTACATACGACGATGGAGATTTTATACGGCAGATATGTACTAGCCGTATGTTTACCAATTTAAAAGTTGCTTCGTCGACTCGTTTGATCTCCGATCCTTGTGGAACCTTCTTAACACTTTTTCATCACTTCAATACCATTCTGAGGGACATTATAACTCTTCCTTGGGGCATCATCCACACATCATTAGCTCCATACTCGAAGTTCTTACCCGATACCCAACTTTATGTGGCTCGCTTCTCTTAACAACTTTCTTTCCTTAACCGAATGCCTTTGGAAATCCTAATTAGGATCATCAAACACTATAGTTTACTTGTCCAAACCTCGTATACATCATACCCCTCGTTAGTCTATTCGGCCCGTACGCTAAGGAAAAATTTTCAAAAAGATTATAACGGTTTCAAACCATGGTCTAGAAATATCGTAGCTCATGTCGGCGTGATGCTCTTAAGGTGTCTTCCATACACATTCCTTACATTTCATTCTATTTCCTCGATGATTGAATCTCTCGGTCTTTACAAGAATTCTTGTCCCATGTTACTGATTTTCTAATCATTTGTGTCGCCCCATCATCCTCGTTCTTATCTCGATGATTGATTGGTTTCCTCACTTGACTCGTTAACGTATCTTATGTACCCCCGCTGGTTGAAGGTTTCCGGTTACTTTGCTCTAAATGCTCTGCTCTTTTCGATCGACTAGTTGGTATACCTTTTTTTTTTCATCCTTAACGTTCCTTGAGTTCCTTTCTTCCTTGAGCGCCATATTTCTCTTGTTATTTTATAGTATCGGCTCGGAAGTTCATGAAATATTCCTTTAAATGTGCAAATGCGTCTTATTCTTAAGTCGTCTTTTTAGGAAAACTTCTCCATGTCAGAAAACGATATCCATATGACTACACGTTTACCCCCGCTTTACACGTACCTTTCGAGAGTTGAAAATCTTTTAGCGTCGTTGCGAGCCTAATCATTCTTTCTCTTACTTCATATTTCTCATCGTGTTTATTATCCTTTTAGCCTACTTATGAAATATGTTCTCTAACCTCACACATTCCTTTTTGTCGCTACTACTACACTTTATCCCTTCGTATGTGGTCTTGAAATTTTCTTACCCGAATAGTCCCGAGTGCTGCGCGTCGTCTATCTTGGAGGCTTCACTTTTAAGGGTTTTCTTACATTTTTACTTTTTCGACATTTTGATCTCCTTACCTTCCATATACTCACTTTCTTTCTTTTCCGGATGTCATTGCCTTGGAACTGCTCCAAACTTAACCTATAGTGAAAATAGCATCGGCTTTTTGTTGAGCGTTCTTCCTTGAACTTTATTACCTATTCGATCAATTCCTTCAATATACCGCAACGCCGGTTGCTGGGATACACCTACCCATTGATACCACATATGGGATATCATACGCATTCATATGTATATTTTCCAACGCCTCGCTTGCAAGGTATTTCCAAACGCTACTTAAACTCATCTAATTCTAGAGCGCAGTGCACTTTCTTTCTACTAACCGGTCCTGGTACGCACGCATAGTCTGCGCGACCTCTTATAAGGTTTTCCGCCCACTCCCGCGTACTCAATTTCCCTTCGGCTACTCTGGCTCCCCCATCGCCTCCTATGTCGACTTTGTAAGATTTTTAGTACATTACTAGGGGTCATGCCCATCCTAAGATTTCTCTCGGCCCGGCCAGCAACAGCAGGCTTTACGTGAAATCCGGTGCGTTAGTGCTGGTTTTGGCACTTTGCCTTCTTTGCGTGGCCTTCGTCGCATATTATCTCGACAAGTTGAAGTCTTAACGGATTCCAAACCATTCTCGTAACGCATCTCCCTGCGAATTAGAAAAGGGTCTCTTAGTCTTAAAACTACCTGATTACTATTTTATCCTTTTCCCTCGATATTTCTTTCTACTGTGCGTATGACTCTTTCCATCCAGGTCTCTAGATTCCCAATAGTGGCGAAAAGCCTTGGTGTTGTTACTTAAAAACATACCAAAATTTATCGACCGGCACGGTTAAAGTCCGCTGCATTTGTTAAGTGCTAGTCTGATACACAATTACACATACATGGAGATTCGATAAAGGCTCGTATCTTTGTAGCCGTTCGGTCTTTAGTCGATACGGTGGACTATAAAGTGAAGTGTGCTCCTCGTCATCGTCTACCCACCATCTGCTGCGTCGGCCTTCATTATCTCTCTCGTCGAGTCCCGAAGGGTATCCGATAACCGGGTAACTCTTGGTTCTGACGGCCGGAGATGGGGGCTAGGCCAATATGTGACATTCACGGGAGGCTGGTCGACGTGGTGCTCTGCCATGGGGTAGTTGGTTTGGCCTGGGGAATCTCCCTAGGGTTGTCCTGGGAAGAATACTCGAACGGACCCCTGTCGGGCCGCCCTGGGGGGTCCTCCCTGGGAAGTCAAAACTCTCGGGTTGTGGGTCTCGGGGGATCGGTCTGGGTGGAATAGCGAGGCTCCCAAAAGGCTCGGCCCCCGGGACGGGCCCCGGATATTTGGGGCCTTTTTGCCCCCCCGGGGTTACAGCCGATCTCTTCCGCTCTTGGCCCACCCCCCTGCGGGAAAAAAGGATAAAACGTTTTTCCTAGACTCCCGGCTCTTCGCACGACCCCAAGATGGAAAAAAAGGGTTGATGTTTCCCCTGGTCCCCTCCCGGCCTCCACTTTATAAATGTGGGGGCCCGCGCCGAAAAGGACTCCTTGGCTGCCGGCCCCCGGGGCCCCTTGAACGTTACGTCCAATTTGTCACACCGCGCCTTGGTAGGCGTGATTGGCATCGCACTATCGAGCCAAGGCGAACCAACTTATAACTTATATCCTTCGTGTCTCCAAATGGAAACAATAGGATCAAGAGGCTAAATACGAACATAATATCACGCATAAGTATATATACATTAGACCCGCGATGCGACATTACTATCGTCACCGTCGCTTTTAGTGACTAAAACTGCGCGCCAGCCAAGCCTCTGTGAACATGGCCCGAAGTATACAAGTCGGGACGGGACCCCAGGCATACCTGCACGAAATCATACATATATCTATGTACATCTAGTCTCGACGATGCTCCCGTGCTCGAGGAAGAGATGGAGCTCGCCGATCGGGCGGTACACCGAAGGCGACTGCGCATGGAAGGTCCGTCTCGTCCCTCTACTACTGCGGGCATAAACGCAGTGTATACAAGAAGGGACGTCAGTACGAACAATGTATTGAGTATGTAAGGCATGAATAGTAACATATTAAGAAATACCGAACATGAAAAATTAATATAATGAACGTATGGGGATAAAGTAATATAAACAAGATCAACTTTGTGCCTTTGAATGCCCTTTTAAGGCGAATGTCGTGTGCTTAGCTTTTCAAGAATTTTTCCATACATATCCATACATATATAATATCCGTCCGGTCGTTAAGGCGCGGTAATATATACATATATATATATATATATATATATATATATATATATATATACGTACATATATTTATACACGTATAGCATCTTACGCGGGTGTTATCTTACCGGCCACTTTTCGGGACTCGGTGTTATCTTGCCGGCCCTTTCGGGACTCGGTGTCATCTTGCACGGCCTTTCGGGACTCGGTGTCATCTTACACAAACCTTTCGGGACTCGGTGTCATCTGCCGGCCACTAGGGACTCGGTGTTATCCCAATGGAAGTCGATTGGGGTCTGATGCGTATACACACGTATACATAAAAATGCATAAGTAAATCAACATCATCATTAGCATTATCAATTATCACTATAACCTTCCTTAGAAGATCCAACTATCTTAAGGTGAAACCCGGTAATGTCATGAGAGTATCGAGAACCCCGGAAACTTAGATCGCATTAGAAAAGAATTCTCCCCTATATCCCCTTTTAAAAGGGAAAAAGTACTATGAGGTGAGATCAATCTCAAAGAATAGTCTCAAGATCATGAATAGGCTCAATAATATCTTAAGGATCATGAGATTTAGGCTTTTGGGATTTTGGAAGCAAAAGGGTTTATGGAAAGGAAAAGGTTGATAAAAAGAATAAATTTCCCTTTTGAAAAAAAGGGTTTGGGCCTTTAAAATACCTTTTTTTTCGCCTTAACTTTAACTATTCAACGCTTGGCCTCCCGGGTTTAAATCTATATTGAAAATTTATACTATTGTTAGACTCATCTTCATAGGCTTTTTCTTAAACCCCAAACTAACTCTTTCTAAAAATTTTTAAAATTTGTAAAATCTTTTGTTTATATTAAATTGAAAATTTTAATTCGGCAACCAACAACAACAATAACAACAAAGACAATAACATCATTTCCAACCCAATATGTAATAAAACATCCTACACGATGTTTCCCAATTTCCACAACCGCAACTGTTTTACAATTATTTTAAGACTTTATCTGTAAATAAACCAAAATTAACATTAATAATAGGAGATTCATCCTTTTCTTTTAAAAAGGGGGAAAATCCTCTTTTTCCACCTTGAATCCAAGAAAACCATACTAAAAATCACGTCCGGGACGTTTTCAAGAACTTTATTAATATTGTGCTTAAGGGATCCCTTTTTGATCCCCCTCTCTCTTCCCTTTTTTTTACGGGAAAATTTGGGGAAATGCGGGGGGGGTTTTACCCTTTTTTAGGGTCAGAATTTGGGTGGGTCCCCTTTTTTAAAATTTGTAGCGGGTCGGTTCATAAAACTTTTCTTTTTCTTGTGGGACGCGTTTCCCTGCCCGGTAATTTTAAATAACGTCCATCTTTCTACTCAGGTGTCCTGGCGGGGGTTTTGCGTTGAAAACTAATTAAAAAAAACTTCATTTTGGCTTTGTTTCACCTTAAAACACTTCGTATTCTAAAAAGATATTCGTCTCCCCCGATTTGGATAAAATTCCCCACAAACATTACCCTCCCTCTCCCCGTGTTTCTACTTCATTTTTTCCACTTTTTCCTTTTAAAACCTTCCGGTATACCTTATATAACCCCCATCATTAAATGTACTTGATCATGCTTGCTTATATTTTAAAGTGATTTTACTTAACCATCTTTGGGTACTCCTTTTTTTCAAATTTGATAAGTGTTCCCGAAGATCCGGGGGGGAAAAGGGCCGAAAGTTCCAACTTTATGAGTCTAAGTGTTGAAAAGAAGAAAAAGAAGAAACTTGACTTTTATTTGCTCAAGTCCCGAACAATTGATAGATTAAGGCTTTCCCGGGGCCTGACTATTCTCTTTGTTCTCCCATATGTGTAAATTGACATAGTGATTACAATCCCCTTGTTTGCAAATTTCCCTAGGTTTAAAAAAATGAGATAGAAAGAAAAGCTTTATGATAATAATCAAATTTAAAAAAAGGTTGGAAGGAATGGAATGAAGGAATACTTAAAAAAAAAAGGAAAAACAACTTGCTGGGGTTGAAAAGTTTCCCTAGTGTCTTTGATGTGTGATTGGGCAAAAGGGAAATAAAAGGGTCAATATTGTAGGGAAAAGGGTTTAAAAAACCACTTGGCAGAGGGGGAAGGTCTTTTAAAGACACCTTAGGAGAGGATTGAGAAAGGGTACATTGCTTGACCCTGGTATCTTTTTCCCCAAATAAAGGTTGTCTGGCATCCCTCCCAAGTTTTGGGGTATGCCTCTCACCCTTTGCACTTTGGGATCATCGTCTTCGAAAAGGTTTTTGAGTCTAAAAGATAGAATTGTGATCCCCTTTTAATTTGTTGGGCGTTTGGCTTTTTTGTTTTATTTTAATATGCCTTAAGGAGATCATTGTATTGTTGAAAAATGCTTGGAAAAGAAAGTTTTTTTTTTTGGGTTTCTTGTTTTGATAAATAAAAATGGGGGACCCCTTCTAGTGAAAAGAACATGATAGGTATGACGAACTTTTAGTAATAGTTAAGTCGGTTATGATATGTACCCATATGTATTATTGTGTTTCACTTTTGTCTTGAAAATATTTTTCTCCCTTTCACCTAAGTCTTAATAAGTGGTTCTTTTAAAAGGTAAAAAGGCCCTGGTACTTTTTTTTTTTTTTAGTCGGGATAGCAAGGGAGGATGGGGGGGGGTATTTTTGGCCTTCCCCCCTTTTGTTCTTTAAAAAATCTCATGTTTTCTTTCCTTTCTTTCTTTGGCCCAAGTCTGGCCCATATCAAGGTCCCGGGAAAAGATAAAGTGGCCCCACTCTGTCATGTTTGAATGAAGGGTTTTTTTTTCCTTTTAACATTTAAATGAAATATGTGATCTTTTTTTCAAGTTTTAAAAAAAAGATGAAGATTTGGGAAAAAGGTCATAGCTAAGATTAAGTGCTCCCCTTTAGTTGATTTAAAATTTTCCCGCAAATAAAATAGGATCAAAGTAAAGGTTAGGACACTAGAAAAAAAGAATATGGGATCCCCATCTTCGGCTGGCTTTTACTTTTAATATTTAAAGGGTGTTGATTAGGTTCAAGATTTACATACTCCATGAGAACATAATAGCAAAAAGGGCTGGGCGGGTTTGGGTTTTCGGACAATCCCCAAATTGGTTTCTCTTTTTGCTTATGTCTTGAATTGGGTTGTGAAAAAAAAGGATTTACCCCATAAAAGGGCTCGGGGACCTTGGCTTTGGTTCTATAGTTGTTAAGATTATAATTTGTATTCCTTTTATTTTGCCCCTTTTAAGAGGGAAACACAGACTTGAAACATAATGTCTTGAAAATAACAAAGTAATCACTTAATTATCCTAAATATTTAAGAGTTATGCTTAGAACCCATTATTATATTCAAACTTGTTTGATGACATTGTGTTTTAGAATGATTTTCCTCTTTGTGTTCATACTTCTCATATTTTGGGGTTTCATGTTGTTTGTTTCATTTGATCTTTTTTTTGGGTTTTTTGGGTTGTTTTAAATTAGGCTATGATTTGCCCCATAGGTTACTTTCTTTTTTTGCTTAAATCATTTTTTCTCTCTTTGGTATCATTATTTCTTGTTGGTGATAGTGATTATACAAAAATATATTAGGCATATCTTATTTATTCGACCTATTTGGGTGTGTGAATGCGTGTTCCTTTTTTTGGTTGAGAGGTCAGGTAAAGGGGGGGGGGGTTTTGTTTTAACCCCGGGGGAAAACCCTGGGGGGTTTTAAACCTCTTGGAACTGGGGATGGTTAAAAGGGGGATGACTTGGCCTCCCCCTTTTAAATTTTGGGGTTTGAGTTTTAGGACATGAAAACACATTCCCTTCTGGTCCCCGGAATAAATATGATATCTTTTTAAAATTTTGTATATTTAAAATAGAATAGGTTTATAAAATACTAGTATACTTTTATATTATGTGTGCATATCATATTTTGATAGGGAAAGAAAATATCCTTTGGGTGTTTTGTTTATTCCCCCCTCTCTTGGGCCCTGGGGGGAGGTCTACCCCTTATTGGTTAGAAGCCTAATAAGGAAAATTTCCTTCAAACGTCTTTGGGTCCAAAGGAAAGGGGGGCTCTATATTGAAGGCCCGTCATGGGTAAAAATGTTACACCTTTCATTTTTTGTCGTAGGAGAACCTATGATTTTCTAGTCGGGTATGCCTTTGGAGGAGGCCCGGGGCCCGGTTTTGAGGTAAAATGTCTTTCCCCCTGTCAAGGTACCCAAAGGGTATTCTGGCAATTTTCGGGATTAGAAAGGCGAATCGAATCGCGCGACGACGAATGCGGGAAAAAACGCGGACACCGGTCTCTCGATGGGTCATTGACATGGTCGATGGACCGTCGTTGTCAATCGTTAGGGGTTCCAAAACCTGCATCGGGGGCGGTCGGGACCTCGACGG
>NC_081349.1:60565568-60601905 GCF_029784015.1 Lycium ferocissimum | reverse complement strand
ATAAATAATACCATTTGATTTCATATATAGCATCACTAGCTTCTTAGGAGTATCATATCATAGGCTATAGCATTTCTAGACTTTAGCTTACTATTATCATCATCGTATCCATCTCGTAGCCCTTATCTCGTATAGCTATTCATAGGTAGGGATCTTGACTTTCTTGGAAATAGGAATCTCATAGGAGAGGAGAAAATGCATACGGGGATTCATGCCTTAGAAGGAAAGGGTTAGCCTTACATACCTTTGTCGTTGAGCTAAGCTATCGCTCACTTGTTCTCCTTCAATGTCACGTTGCTACCTTCACAAAGAATTCGCATTAAAGTTAGTTAATCGACTATAAGCATTATCATTATTTCTAGGGAAAATTGGGCAGCATTTCCCTTTGTTTATACTACTCTCCGCCATATTCCATATCAATTCCGAAGCATTCATTTTAATCATCGCCATATCGTTAACAACAATCGCCATTCATTCATCTCATTTGCATTTCATAATCTTCACTTCAATTTCCCATAATCATGACTAAAAATCCATGAAATTAAATTATTCTTTCGTATCCAATGCTCATTTCGTGTTCTATAGGTCATTTATAACATATTTATATCATCAACGTATTCATTTCCATGATTTAAATCCACTACTAATCACTAATGACACTAATCATCCATTTAATGACCATTTGTTGTACTCTTCTACAATCCATAAATCTTAACTCAATAATACTTCAAATAGCATGTAAAGTTCATGAGACTTACCTTAGATGATGAAGGAATAGGCTTGGATGACAATTCACCTTTCTACTTTACTTTCTCTCTCTTGAAATTTCTTGGGTTGAATGACTTTGATGAAGTTTCTTCCACTGGTTTCACTCTATTTCTAGTTGATGATCTTTGATTTCTCTTGTTTTCTCATGGATGAAGTGTTTGGAACACTTCCTCTAGAAGGTTTCTTGAATGGAGGAGGAATGAAGATGAAAATGAAAATGAAATGAAATGAGTCCGCTATAAAAATTTAACTTCAGCCCGATTGGAAATATACGGACCAACATACGGTAGTATAATTTCTCTTGACCGTATGTTGGACGTATATTTGGTCCGGTGACTTAGATCATTCTGGGCTGAATCTACGGTACAGCCACCTCTGACTTGATGGAAGGTTTTATACGGCCAGTATGTCGCCGTATGTTTACCCAGGTTTCCGAAAGTTGCTTAGTCGACTCGTTTGATCTCTCGATCCTTGTGGAACCTTCTTAACACTTTTTCATCACTTCAATACCATTCTAAGGGACATTATAACTCTTCCTTGGGGCATCATCCACATCATTAGCTCCGTACTCGAAGTTCTTACCGTCTGACATATGGCTCGGCTTCTCTTAACAACTTTCTTTCCTTAGCCGAATGCCTTTGGAAATCCTAATTAGGATCATCAAACACTATAGTTTACTTGTCCAAACCTGCGTGCCATGCACCCCTCGTTAGTCTATTCATCGTACGCTAAGGGAAAAATTTTCAAGGTGTAACAGTTTCAAACCATGGTCTAGAAATATCGTAGCTCATGTCGGCGTGAAGCATTCTCTTAAGGTGTCTTCCATACACGTTTCCTTACATTTCATTCTATTTCTTCGATGATTGAATCTCTCGGTCTTCTGAGAATTCTAGATCCCATGTTATTGATTTTCTAATCATTTGTGTCGCCAATCATCTCGTTCTTATCTCGATGATTGATTGGTTTCCTACTGTGACTACGTTAACGTATCTTATGTATATTGTTTGAAGGTTTTCAGTTACTTTGCTCCTAAATGCTCTCCCTTTTTTCGATCAGCCGTTGGTATACCTTCCTATTTTTCATCCTTAACGTTCCTTGAGTTCCATATTTCCTTGAGCGCCACTTCTTCTCTTGTTATTTATAGTATCGACTCGAAGTTCATGAAATATTCCTTTAAATGTGCAAATCCGTCTTATTCTTAAGTCATCTTTTAGGAAAACTTCTCCATGTCCGAGGCAACGATATCAATATGACTACACATTTACCCCCTTTACACGTACCTTTCGAGAGTTGAAAATCTTTTAGCGTCGTTGCAAGGCCTAATCATTCTTTCTCTTACTTCATATTTCTCATCGTGTTTATTATCCTTTTAGCCCTACTTATCGAAATATGTTCTCTAACCTCACACATTCCTTTTTTGTCCCATACTACTACACTTTATCCCTTTCATATGTCCGTCTTCGAAATTTTCTTACCCAAATAGTCCCGTGCTCTGCCCGTCGTCTCTCTTGGAGGCTTCACTCACTCAGGTTTCTTACATTTTACTTTTTCGACATTTTGATCTCCTTACCTTCCATATACTCACTTTCTTTCTTTTCCAGATGTCATTGCCTTAGAACTCTCCAAACCTAACCTATAGTGAAAATAACATCAGCTTACCTGGTAGCGTTCTTCTGTCACTTGAACTTTATTACCCTGTTCGATCAATTCCTTCAATATACCGCAACGCCGGTTGCTGGGATACACCTACCCATTGATACCACATATGGGATGTCATACGCATTCATATGTATATTTTCCAACGCCTCGCTTGCAAGGTATTCAAACGCTACTTAAACTCATCTAATTCTAGAGTTTGTGATGCCTTTCTTTCTCTTCGCCGGTCTAGTACGCACCCCTCGTCCTACGCGACCTCTTTAAGGTTTCCGCCCACTCCCGCATACTCTAATTTCCTTCGGCTACTCTAGCTCCCCATACGCACTCCTATGTCGACTTTGTAAGATTTTGAAAACACTTCTCGGTCACCCATCCTAGGGATTTCTCTCGGCCCGGCACGCTTGAAACTCGGCGAAATCCGGTGCGTTAGTACTATGCTGGTTGGCCGCCGCAACACCTTCTTTGCATGGCCTTCATCATATTATCGAAGAGCAAGTTGAAGTCTTAACGGATTCCAAACCATTCTCGTAACGCGTCTCCCTCACAGATTAGAAAGGGTCTCTTAGTCTTCCGACTACACAATTACTATTTTATCCTTTTCAACCCTCAATGTTCACCTTTCACCTATGCGTATGACTACTTTCCATCCTAGGTCTCTAGATTCCCAATAGTGGCGAAAACACCTTGGTCGCTGTTACTTAAAAACACTTGGTTATCGGCCCCTTTGGATTTCCGCTCGCCCATTGTTAAGTGCTAGTCTATAGCAATTACACATACATAGGAGATTCCAATAAAGGCTCATATACTTGTAGCCGTTCGGTCTTTAGTACGATGCGGTGGACTATAAAGTGAAGTGTGCTCCTACGTACATACGTCTGCCAATCTGCTCGTCGGCTTCGTTATCTCTCTCATCTGAGTCCGAAGGGTATAGATAACCAGGTAACTCTTAGTTTACCGACGGCCAGGATAGAGGGCTAGAGTAATATGTAACATTCACCGGGGAGGCTAGTCTGACGTAGTGCTCTACCATAGGAGTAGTTGGTTTAGCCTCGGGAATCTCCTCCTCTGGTGTCCTAGACGAATACTCGAACGGATCTGTCATAGCGCTTCCCGCCCTCGGGCGGGTCCTCCTCTACGGGAAGTCAAAACTACCGGAGGAATCGTCGGCGGGTCCTACGAGATCAGTCTCAATGGAATAAGCACCGGGGGCTGCTCAGGCTCGGTCTGGAGCACAGGTCTGGATATACTCACAGGGGCTGCCGCCCGGGTAGGCAGATCTCTTCATCGCTCGTCGATCTTGCACACTTACACTGCGGGGAAAAGGATCGGAAAGCGATCTCCCTAGACTACGGCTCTATCGCACGATCTAAGATGGAAAGAAAGGTCAATGATTCCTAGATGCCTAACGGCCCTCGCATTTATAAATGTGGGCGAAACACGCACCCCGTAAACGGGACTGCGCTAGACACGGCTTGCGGGCAACCACAGGACGAGCTGCTCGGTACTGAATTTGTCACACCCCACCCTTGGTAGGGCGTGATTGGCACTCGGCACTATACGGAAACCGAGCGAACCAACTTATAACTTATATCCTTCGTGTCTCAAATGGAAACAATAGGATCAAGAGGCTAAATACGAACATAATATCACGCATAAGTATATATACATTAGACCCACGATGCCGACATTACTATCGTCACACTATGACTAAGGCGTACACGGGAAGCTGTACTGCAAAGCCTCTACATGAACATGGCGCGAAGTATACAAGTCGGGACGGGACCCCGAAGACCTGCACAAAATCATACATATATCTATGTATATATCTGGTCTCGACGGTCTCTCGGGGAAAGATGGAGCTCACCAATCGGAAATGGTACACCGAAGGCGACTACTATGGAAGGTCCTTGTCTCGTCTATCTACACCACGGGCATAGCAGTGTATACAAGAAGGGACGTCGAGTACGAACAATGTATTGAGTATGTAAGGCATGAATAGTAACATATTAGAAATACGAACATGAAAAATTAATATAATGAACGTATGGGGATAAGTAATATAAACAAGATCAACTTTGTGCCTTTGAATGCCCTTTTAAGGGCGAATGTCGTGCATGCTTAGCTTTTCAAGAATTTTTCCATACATATCATATATATATAATATCCGTCCGGTCGTTATATACATATATATATATATATATATATATATATATATATATATATATACGTACATATATTTATACACATATAGCATCTTACATGGTGTTATCTTACCGGCCACTTTCGGGACTCGGTGTTATCTTACCGACCTTTCGGGACTCAGTGACCATCTTACCCGGCCCTTTCGGGACTCGGTGTCATCTTACCGGCCCTTTCGGGACTCGGTGTCATCTTACCGGCTACTTTCGGGACTCGGTGTTATCCCACGGCCATCGGTGGGGGTACGTACATACATACACACATATACATAAAAATGCATAAATGAAATCAACATCATCATTAGCATTATCATTATCACTATAACCTTCCTTAGAAGATCAACTATCTTAAGGTGAAACCGATAATGTCATGAGAGTATCGAGAACCATGAACTTAGATCGCATTAGAAATAGAATCGTCATCTCTATATCTCACCTCAAAGGAACAAGTACTATGAGGTGAGATCAATCTCAAAGAATAGTCTCAAGATCATGAATAGGCTCAATAATATCGTAAGGATCATGAGATTCATAGAACTCTGGCATTTGTGGAAGCAAGGATATTATGGATATGGCACCAAGGTTGATAACAAAAGAATCATTCCTTTAGAAAGAAAGGGTTTAGCCTTAACATACCTTTTTGGTCGCCTTAACTTTAACTATTCAACGCTTGGCCTCCCAGGCTCGTAAATCTATATTCAAGAAAATTTATACTATTGTTAGACTCATCTTCATAGGCTGTAAGCCTTAAACTAACTTTCTTTCTAGAATCTATTTGAAATTTCGGCAGCATCTCTCTGTTTATATGCCTAGCCGAAATTATAATTCGGCAACCAACAACAACAATAACAACAATGACAATAACATCATTTCCAACACCAATATGTACCATAAAACATCCTACACGATGTTTCCCAATTTCCACAACCAAGCAACTCGCTATACAATTATTTAACGACTTTATCTCCGTAAATAAACCAAAATTAACATTAATAATAGGAGATTCATGCCTTATTCTTGTTAAACAGAGATATCCTCAAATATCCACCTTGAATCCACCGCAAAACCATACTAGAATCACGTCCCAATACGTTTATCCGAAGCTTCGATTAATACTCGTCGCTTAATTGCTCACTTTGTGATCCTCTCTCTCTCTCTTTAATTTTCTGGAAATTACCGGGCAAATCTGGTGAAAAAAGGGTTTTACCCTTTATAAGGTCAAATTTGGGTCGGTCAACGTAGTCGATGCGCGCGTCGGTGATTCTTATGTGATCTTTGTAGTACGCGTTTTAACGCGTTCTGTCCATCAGAATTTGAACTTGTAACGTCCATCATTCTCTACTCAGATGTCCTATCGACGGCGGTTATTGCGTTGAAAACTAGACTCGACAAACTTCATTTTAGGCTTTTGTTTCACCTTAAAACACTTCATATTCTAAGAGATATTCGTCTCCCAATTTGGATCAAAATTTCCACACAAACATTACCCATCCTCTCTCCAAAGTCGTACTACTTCATTTCTTCCACTTATTTCCTTATAAAACCTTCCGGTATACCTTATATACACCCTTCACTCATTAAATGTACTTGATCATGCTTGCTTATACTTTAAAGTGATTTTACTTAACCATAACTCAGCGTACTCCTGTTTCAAATTTGATAAGTGCTTCTTCGAAGATACCGGGTGTAACAAGGGTCACGAACGTTCCAACTTTATGAGTCTAAGTGTTGAAAGAAGAATGAAAAGAAGAAACTTGACTTTGATTTGCTCAAGTCCTGAACAATTGATAGATTAAGGCTTTACCTTGGGACATGACTATTCTCTTTGTTCTCCTATATGTGTAAATAACTGACATAGTGATTACAATCCCTTGTTTGCAAACTTCCTAGGCTTAAAAATAGGCACAGATAGAAAGAAAAGCTTTATGATAATAATCTAATTAAAAAAGGAGTTGGAAGGAATGGAATAGAAGAAAGCAATACTTAAGAACTAAAAAGGAAAAACAACTTGTCTGCTGATTTGTAAACTGCCTAGTGTCATTTGATGTGTGATTGGGCAAAAGGGAAATAAAAGGTCAATATTGTATGGGATAAGGTTAAAAACCACTTGGCTAGATGGGGAAGGTCTTTTAAAGACACCTTAGGAGAGGATTGAGAAAGGGTCAAGCATTGCTTGACCCATAGTATCTTTTCTCCCAAATAAAAGGTTGTCATGGCATCCCTCCCAAGTCTATGGGGTATAGCCTCTCACCCTTTGCACTTTGGGATCATCTTGTCATTCTGATAAGGTTGTTTGAGTCTCAAAAGATAGAATTGTGTATGCCCTTGTAATGGACTGTTGGAACTGATTTGGCTTGTTTGTTGTGTCTGTCTTAATATGCCTTAAGGAGATCATTGTATTAGTTGAAAAATGCAATATAACTGGAAAAGAAAGTTGTTTTTTTTAGGGACATTTCTTGTTTTTGATAAATAAAAATGGAGGAGCCCTTCCCTTCCGTGAAAAGAACATGATAGGTATGACAGAACTTTTAGTAACTAGTTAAGTCAGATTTATGATATGTACCCTTATGTATTATTGTGATTTCAACCTGTGTCTTGAAAAGTGGTCTGCTTCTCCCTTTCACCCTAAGTCTTAATAAGTGGTTCTTTTAAAAGGTAAGAAGGTCCATGGTACTATTTTTTTTTTTTAGTCAGGATAGCAATGTAGGCTGATGGGGAGGGGTATATTTGGCCCTTCTCCCCTGTGATTCTTTAAACAATAACTCATGTTTTCTTTCCATTTCTTTCTTTGGACCAAGTCATGAGACCATTGATACAGAGGTCCAGCAATAGATAAAGCTGGCCCTACTCTAGTCATGTTTGAATGAAGCTGTTTTTCTCCTGTGTAACATTTAAAGTCAGAAATATGTGATACTTATTCAAGTTTTAAAGAAAAGATGAAGATTTGGAATAAGGTCATAGCTAAGATTAAGTGCATCCCTTGAGTTGATTTAAATTTTCCTGCAAATAAGATAGGATCAAGAGTAAAGGTTAGGACACATAGAATAAAAGAATATGGGATCCCTATACATTACGAAAGCGTGGCTGTCACTTGTAAGTCATTTAAAGATTATGCTTGATTAGGTTCAAGATTTACATACTCCATATGAGAACATAATAGCTTAAAAGGTCCTGGGCAGTTGGTTTTACAGACAATCCCAACTTGGTTTCTACTGTTGCTTATGTCTTGAATTGGGTTACGTGAAAAATAACGGGGATATCATTACCCCGATAAGGACTACGGTTTTGTGCACCTTGGCTTTGGTTCTATAGTTGTTAAGATTATAATTTGTATCTACCTGTTCATTTTGCCCTTATAAGAGGAATCACTTAGACTTGAAACATAATGTCTTGAAGATAACAAAGTAATCACTTGAATTATCCATAAACTATTTAAGAGTTATGCTTAGACAGCCACAGGTATACTCTATATATGCTAAACTTGTTATGATGACATTGTGTTTATAGAATGATTTTCCTCTTTGTGTTCTTATACTTCATCATATCTGCCTGATTTCATGTTGTTTAGAATTGCATTTGACTGATCTGTTGTGGTTTGTTGGGTTAAAGTTTAACTTAGGCTATGATTTGCCCACATAGGTTACTTTCATTTTTATGCTTAAATCATGTTTTTCTCTACTGGTATCATTATTTCTTGTTGACTGATAGTGATTCCATACAAATATATATTAGGCATATCTTATTTATTCTGACCTATGTGTGGGTGTGTGAATCTGCGTGTTCCCTGTTTGTTGGTTGAGAGGCTGCTTAGGTAAAGGGGGGGGGGGGGGGTTCTAGTTTGAACCCTTCCCTGGTGACCAACCATGCCGGAGGTTCATGAAACCTCTTGGAACTTGTGCGGCATCAGGATTAAAAGGGGGTGATGACTTGGCCTCCCACCACCTAATTTGGGATGTTGAGTTTGAGGACATGAAAACACATATGCCTTACATGGTCCCCGGAATAAATATGATATACTGTTTACATATGTTGTATATTTACACATAGAATAGGATTTATAAAATACTAGTATACTTTGTATATTATGTGTGCATATCATATGTATGATAGGAATAGAAAATATACACTAACCGAGGTGTTTTGTTTATTCCCCTCTCTACTGCATGGCCACTCGGGCTGAGGTCTAGCCACCTTATTAGGTTAGAAGCCTAATAAGGAAAATTTCCTTCAAACGTCTTTGGGTCCAAAAGGAAGAAAGGGAAGCTCATATATTGAAGGCCCAATCATGGGTAAAAATGTTACACCTTTCATTTTCGTCGTAGGAGAACCTATGATTTTCTAGTCGGGTATGCCTTTGGAGCAGAGACCCGAGCCCGAGTTTAGAGGTAGAAAGTGTCTTTCCCCGTGTACAAGGGTACCAACAGGTATTCCTGGCAATTTGCAGGATTAGAAATTGAGCGAATCGAATCGACGCGACCTGAGCTGAATCTGAGAAAATCTGCAGACACCAGTCATCGTCGATGGGTCATTGACATGGTCGATGGACCGTCGTTGTGCGACATCGTTAGGGTTCCAAAGCCTAGCATCTGTAGGTGCAGGTCGACGGACCATCGACGCGTTGACGGGTCGTCAACCCGCTTGTCAAACCGCACCGCTGTAGCTTTTTATTTCCAAGTATAAATATAAGACCCACGACTTTATTTCTCATTTTCCTCCATTCCAAATCAGAGAAACCCTAATATTTTCTCTCCCAACATTTTTCATCATCATTAGTGGAGATTTGGTAAGATCCGAGCCTCGTAAACTCGTGCTTATGAAGAAGAAGGTTGTTTCTAGGGTTTCTTCAAGGTCGTGAAGCTTAGGAAGTTGGAGTTGAAGTGATTCTTGGAATCTTAGACCCTTCAAGGTATGTAAATGATTTCTACCCTTGTATTTGGAGTTTATTATCAAGAGTTTTAGTGATTTTAAGTAGAGAGGATACTTATGGAAGTGGTAAGTTGATGAAGGGTAATATAGTGACTTGGGGCTATTTTAGAGATGATTGGGATTAGATTTGAGTGTGTGTATATATATATATATATATATATATATATATATATATATATATATATATATATATAAGTGTTGTTATTGTTGTTGTGGTTGATGTTGGATTGAATGGGAAGTTGAAGGATTGTTGAGCTTATAAGGGAAATGTTGCCATAATTCGTTAAGCTATATATGTATTTAAGGATGGTTAGTAAGCGAGGTAAATAGTCTTAATAAGACCTACGTTATCTTGATTGTAGACTTACGAGCTCAAGGATTTGAAGTTGGACGATTGGATACAGTTCGAGGTATGTTAAGGCTATCTTTTCTTTCCTTTGGCATGATCCTTTGATATGAGCTAACAAGCGAGTAAGCGAGCTTCCATATAACTCTACTCTTAGAAGCATTAGAAGTACTTCAGTCTTTGATGTTCATGTACCTCGTTTATGATTGTTCCTTCTGTTCATGGATCCAGCCTTATGTAGCCAGTTCTATGTATACAATTTACTCATGCATTACATTCATTATATAATTGTGTACATTGACCCGGGATCAGAAGGCGTTATATACGCGAATATTAGATATATATGGAGTATGAGAAGAGAGATAGGCGTTATACACGCATTACCACTATGATAATGATATGAGAATCAGGCTGCACGTACCGCAGTAATGTATATATTGATGGCCGCAGAGAGGCTGATATGATATGAGAAGAGAGATAAGCGTTATACACGCACATATATCAGGCGTTATGCATGTACATATATATAGATGTACGACCTTCATTGATAGGAATGAGCATGCATATTATGCGCCCGCATTGGCATTGTCAGTTACACAGTTTTATGCAGATACATACAGATACTAGTTCATATAAGTACATGCAGATAGTCATTTCGGCTTATGAGTTCGAATCCTATTCATGTATATATATATATATATATATATATATATATATATATATATATATATGCCTTACATACTCGGTACATTATCGTCTTGACTCCCGTTGCTCGGGGGGCCTGCCGTTCATGCCGCGGTACGGGTAGACGAACGGTGAGTCGAGCTTAGTAGGACTTTTATCCAGCAGCGATCAGTGCACTCCATTTAATCCGGAGTTGCGGTCTATTTTGGTATGCCATTCTTTTGAGATATATATAGATAGGTATGGTGGGGCCCTGTCCCGTCCTTCTATGGCTTTTATTCCAGTAGAGGTCTGTAGACAGTTGTATGTATTAATCAGATGATGTAGCCTTACATTCTTTTTTGTACAGTATATGTAGCAGACTAGCTAGCTTGCACTGTTCTTTCAGCATGTTTATGTATATACAAATTGTTCAGTGTTCATGATGTCGCCTATTTATGAGATCAGTTTAAGTCATGTATGGGCCCTAGATGTCCAGTAAGATTCAGATATGAGTATAGGGGTGTTTGGTCGCTAAAGGTCAGACACTCGTCACGACTCATCGGTTTGGGTCGTGACAGAAGTAATATCAGAGTTGTTCCATCCTAGAGTTGTCTACAGACCATGTCTAGTAGAGTCTTGTTTATGGGAATGTTGTGCACCACACTTATAAGCAGGAGGCTGCAGGACAGTTAGGAAATTGTCATTCTTTCTCCTTTTTAGATTGTGCGATAGAATTTTGTGTTAAGCGTTCGCTTTCGATGAATTGTTCTAATTTCGGCGATGCCCGCAGAAAGCTACGGGCCCGAGAAGGAGCAAAAGAGACGGCCCGGTGAGCCACTAGCCATACTCGGCAGGCCACGAGGGCCCAGGATGAGATTCAAAGTGAAGGGTCGTCTGAGACATCGCGTACCCCGCTTCCAGCACCTGCCCCAGTTCCCCAGAATTTGGAGGACCGCAAGCGTCAGCGAAGGACAGACCGTGACCGGAGCCATGGCAAGAGGGCTAGATCTTTAGATATTGCGGGTGAGTCTAGGGAGGAGCCGGACGGCGGATATCCCAATATCCATTCCATTCGGCGAGGGAGTGTATCTCCGTGGTTTTCGAGTCCGAGGTTTGATCGGTCTTATTCGGAGCGGGCCGAGTTCCCGGGGTGTCAGCTCTCCGTGCCGACCGAGTCGGGCCGAGGGCGAGGCCACCCTTATCGCGGTGTGCTCAGTGTGGTAGGCTACACGGTGGGCAGTGTCGATTGGGGTTGGATGGTTGCTATGCTTGTGGTAAGTCAGGAGACAGGATGAGCGAATGCCCGATGAGGGTTGGTACAGGTATGGTTCGGCCTACAGGGTTTGTGGCTGGCTCTTCTTCTGCAGTGCGCCCTTCGGGGGCAAGTTTTCGACGCCCGGCGGGGGCGAGGTAGAGGAAGGAGTGGAGCATCCGGCTCGAGCGGTCCTCCGGTACCTTTGTGTATGCATTGGGTAGGTAAACGGGACCGCGAGACGTCTCCTGATGTTGTTACAGGTATATTATCGGTTTCCTTCCATGATGTTTATGCATTGATTGATCCAGGCTCCACCTTATCATATGTTACGTCCTTTGTTGCTGGCAAGTTTGGGATAGAGCCCGAGTTGATTAAACCTTTTGAGGTGTCTACGCCAGTTGGTGATCCAGTTATAGCTAAGCGAGTATCTTCGGGATTGTGTTATTATAGTTTGTCACCACCACACTATAGCAGATTTGATTGAGTTAAATATGATTGATTTTGATGTTATTATGGACATGGACTGGTTGGCTTCTTTTTATACTAATGTTGATTGTAGAGCAAAGATGGTTCGATTTTAGTTCCCAGGCGAGCAGATCTACCAGAGTGGAAAGCAATCTTTTTCGCCTAGGGGTAGGTTTATTTCCTACCTTAAGGCAGAGAAAATGATCAGAAAAGGGTATATTTTTCACCTAGTTCGAGTTCAAGATATGCAAGCAGAGTCGCCGACTCTTCAGTCTGTTCCTGTGGTTAATGAGTTTCCAGAAGTGTTTCCAGATGAGCTTCCAGGCATTCCCCCAGAGAGGGAGAGATTGATTTTACTATCGATCTATTGCCAGACACTCAACCAATATCTATTCCTCTATATAGGATGGCACCTGTGGAGTTGAAAGAATTGAAGGAGTAGTTGAAAGATTTACTCGAGAAAGGCTTTATTAGGCCTAGTACATCGCCGTGGGGAGCGCCAGTGTTATTTGTAAGAAAGAAGGATGGCTCTTTGCGAATGTGTATTGATTATAGGAAATTAAATAAAGTGACTGTAAAAGAATAAGTATCCGCTCCTGAGGATCGATGATTTATTCGATCAGTTGCAAGGCGCCAAATATTTCTCGAAGATAGACTTGAGATCAGGGTACCACCAGGTTAGGGTGAAGGAGAAAGACATTCCGAAGACAGCATTCCGGACTAGATATGGCCAATATGAGTTCCGTGTTATGTCGTTCGGGCTAACTAATGCCCCAACTGTATTCATGGATTTGATGAATCGTGTATTCAGACCCTTCCTAGATTTGTTCGTGATTGTGTTTATAGATGATATTCTAGTTTATTCGCCGTCAGAGGCTGATCATGCAGGGCATCTACGAGCTGTGCTTGGGATTCTTCGAAAAAGAGAACTATATGCAAAGTTTTCCAAGTGTGAGTTCTGGTTGAACTCTGTGGCTTTTTTGGGTCACATTATTTCAGAAAAAGGCATTAGAGTGGATGCCCAAAAGATTGAGGCTGTGAAGAATTGGCCAAGGCCCACGACACCGGCGAGATATGCGATTTCTTGGGCTTGGGAGTTATTATAGAAGGTTTGTAGAAGGATTTTCCTCTCTTTCAGCCCCATTGACTAAGTTGACTCAGAAATCAGCTAAGTTCCAATGGACAGATGCTGGTGAGCAGAGTTTTCAGACATTGAAGGATAAGTTGACTTCAGCACCAGTTTTGACTTTTCCAGAAGAAGCATATGGCTATGTGGTATATTGTGATGCTTCGGGTATTGGATTGGGCTGTGTGTTAATGCAACACGGTAAGGTTGTCACTTATGCTTCAAGACAGCTGAAGAAGCACGAGAAGAATTACCCAACCCATGATCTCGAGCTAGCGGTAGTGATTCACGCTTTGAAAATATGGAGGCACTACTTAGAAGGTGTTAATGTTGACATCTATAATGATCATAAAAGTGTCCAGTATATCTTTAAGCAGAAGGACATGAACTTGCGTCAGAGGCGATAGTTAGAATGGTTGAAAGACTATGATGTGGATATTCTGTACCATCCCGGGAGAGCTAACGTAGTAGCCGATGCCCTCAGTCGTAAATCTATGGGTAGCTTGTCACATGTGCCACTAGAGAGAAGAGAAATGGTCCGTGAAGTTCATCGATTAGCTAGCCTCAGAGTTCGATTGATAGATTCAGGTGATGCAGGAGTTACTGTTCAATACACAGCAGTGTCCTCGTTGGTAGCAGAAATAAAGGAACGACAGTACGAAGACCCTGTACTAGTTCATTACCGAGATACAGCACCTCAGAAAGAAAAGACACCCTTTGTGATTACAGGTGATGGAATACTCAGGTATCGAGGTAGGTTATGTGTTCCTAATGTTGCAGGACTCTATCAGCAGGTTATGGGGGAGGCACATTACTCTCGCTATTTTATTCTTCCAGGCTCAACAAAAATGTACCGTGATCTCAAGGAAGTTTATTGGTGGGATAGTATGAAAAGAGATATAGCTGAATTTGTTGTCCAGTGTCTAAATTGTCAACAGGTCAAGATAGAGCACCAGAAGCCCGGAGGTCTATTGCAGGCTATGGAGATTCTATCATAGAAGTGGGAGGTAGTTTATATGGATTTCATTACAGGTTTGCCCCGTACTCTGCAGAAGTATGATTCCATATAGGTTGTAGTTGATAGACTCACAAAGTCAGTCCACTTTCTGCCTGTCAGAACTACTTATGCAATTGAGGATTATGCGAAGCTTTATCTCAAGGAAATTGTATGACTTCATGGTGTTCCTACAGCCATTATTTCAGATAGGGGAGCACAGTTCACAGCTAAATTTTGGAAGTCTTTTCAGCGGGGATTGGGGACTCAGGTGAGTGCGCGCGCATTCACCCGCAGACAGATGGACAGGCGGAGCGTACTATACAGACCCTTGAGGATATGCTTAGAGCTTGTGTACTTGGCTTTTAAGGCAGTTGGGATGATCATTTGCCTCTTATCGAGTTTGCATATAACAACGGTTACCATTCCAGTATTCAAATGGCTCCGTACGAGGCCTTATATGGGCGGAGATGTAGGTTGCCCGTAGGCTGGTTTGATGTTGGGGAGAATCAGTTAGTAGGCCCAGACATAATTCAGCAGGCAGTTGATAAAGTGAAAATGATCCGAGAAAGATTGCTAACAGCTCAGAGTCAACAGAAATCCTATGCTGATCATCGGCGACGCAAGCTAGAGTTTGAGATAGGTGATTGGGTTTTCCTGAAGGTCTCACCTATGAAGGGAGTGATAAGGTTTGGCAAGAAGGGTAAGTTGAGCCCTCGATATATTAGGCCATATCAAATCATTCGCACTATGGGTAAGGTGGCCTATGAGCTAGCATTGCCTTCTGAATTGGAGTTTGTACATCCAGTAATTCATGTATCTGTGCTTCGTAAATGCATCGGAGATCCTTCAAGAGTTGTACCAGTAGATGATATCCGGAGTGGCCGGCCGGTTATCATATGAAGAGGTTCCGGTGGCTATATTGGATAAACGGAGTCCGTCGGTACAACGGACCAAGGATGTAACCCTCCCCGTTAAAGTCTTGTGGTGGAATAAGAATGTTGAGGAAGTGACTTGGGAAGCGGAAGAAGCAATGAAGATTAAGTACGCATTTGTTCCCAACGGATCGGGAGGTGCGATCTGAGGCATCATACGCCCGGAGTATTATTTCATTTCGGTTATCGTGATTGGTCGTGTGAGGCCCTAGTATTGTATATTATAGTATGTGGCCCTATGTGGCATTATTTTGGGTTGCTGTGTACAGGACGGATTGGTATAAGTATAGGGGAAACTCTGCCAAAATTTTTATAACCCATGACTGTTTGAACATTCGAGGACGAATGTTCTTAAGCGGGGAAGAATATTACACCTCTCGTTTTCATCGTAGGAGAACCTATGGTTTCCTAGTCGGGTATGCCTTTGGAATAGAGATCCGATCCCAAGTTTGCAGGTAGAAAGTTTCTTGCCCCGTGTACAAGGGTACCAGCAAGTATTCTTGGCAATTTGCAGGACTAGAAATTGAGCGAATCGAATCGGATCGAGCTGTGTCCAGTAGAGTCTTGTTTATGGGTGTGTTGCGCGCCACGCTTATAAACAGGAGGCTGCGGGCATTTTAGGAATGAATGACCTTCTTTCTTCATAAGATCGTGCGATAGAGCTATAATATAAGGATTTTCTTTCCTTAGCGTGTATTGTGTATTTCGGATATGCTGTAAAGAAAGGCTACGGCGCCAAAAGGGCAAGGTGGCGAAAAGCGAGTTGAAAGAGCACCGCCAACAGATATTGAGGAGGGTGAGTCCCATAATGTGGCTCGATCTCACTCCTCCCATTCAGTTCCTATTTCTGAGAAGCATGAGGGAGCCTCAACCCCAGCTCCAGCACCTCCAGCTCCTCCACCGGATGCTTCGGGCCAAGATGTAAAAGAGGCCATTCATTTGCTTACTCAGTTGGTTGCCGCCCAGACTCAGCGGCAAGGTACAAGGCAAGGTGATAGGGCTGTTAGTGCGAGGGCCCGTGATTTTATTAGCTTGAACCCTCCGAAATTTTTCGGGTCAAAGCCGGAAAAGGACCATCAGAATTTTATTGATGGGATGCTGAGGACACTTCGGTTAATGCATGCTTCAGACGTTGAATCGGTGGAGTTAGCATCCTATAGATTGAGGGATGTCGCGGTTCATTGGTATACAGTTTGGATGGCTTCACGGGGAGCCAATGCACCTCCCCCGGTATGGCAAGAATTTGTGGATGCCTTCTCCTGACATTACTTGCCTTCAAAGGTTCGGCGGGCTAGAGCCGATAAATTCCTAAATCTTAGGCAAGGGAGCATGAGTGCTTTATAGTATAGTCTCCGCTTCAATTCTTTGGATAGGTATGCTTCGGCCATGGTAGCGGATATGGGTGACCGAGTGCACCGATTTGTTAGTGGCCTAGGGCCACATTTGATGGATAGGTGCTTGACTGGGTCCCTTCAGGACAACATGGATATCTCACGCATTCAAGCCCACGCCCAGAATTTGGAAGAAAGCCAACAACAGCAAAGAAGTGAGCGTGAGTATGATAGAGGGTATAACAAGAGGGCTAGATCTTCGGGTCTGACGAGTGAGTTTAGAGGCGGGCCGAGACAGCAGTTTTCTAGACATTCAGGCCATGCTATGACTAGTGTGCCTCCACGGTTTATAGGCCAGAGATTTGATAGATCTACTTATTCCGGGCCGAGTCAGAGTTTCAGGGCTTCAGGTTCCCAATTCAGGGATGATTCGGGTCAGGCGAGTCCACCCGTCTTTGTGATGTTCCCAGTGTGGGAAGTTACATTGGGGCCATTGTCGACTAGGTTCAGAGGCTTGCTATGCATGCGGTCGGCCAGGCTATATTATGTGCGATTGTCCCTCGGTTAGTGGTAGGGGTAGGACCCAACCTTCAAGATCGGTAGCTGGATCTTCATCATCCATACGCCCTATGGGGCCAGGTTCACATGCGCCAACCAGCCATGGTAGAGGCAGAGTTAGAGCCCCCAGTTCTAGCGGTCCTCAGCACCGTATTTATGCTTTGGCTGAACGCCAAGATCTTGAGTCTTCTCCTAATATTGTCACAGGTATATTATCGGTATTTTCTCATGATGTATATGCTTTGATAGACTCGGGCTCCATATTGTCACATGTTACTCCATATATTGCGGGTCGATTTGGGGTTAAATCGGAGACGATTAAACCTTTTGAGATGTCCACACCCGTTAGTGAACCGGTAATAGCTAGTCGAGTATATAGAAATTGTGTAGTTGTGATTTGTGACCATCGTACTATGGTTGACCTACACGAGCTAAAAATGGTGGATTTTGATGTTATCATGGGCATGGATTGGCTGGCTTCTTTCTATGCAAATGTTGATTGTAGAGTGAAAATGGTTCGCTTTCAATTTTCGGGAGAACCAGTTTTAGAATGGAAAGGGAATACTGCGCCACCAAAAGGTAGGTTTGTTTCCTATCTTAAGGCAAAGAAAATGATCACAAAAGGTTGTATTTACCATCTAGTTCGGGTTCAAGATGTAGAAGCTGAGCCGCAAGCTCTTCAGTCTGTCCCTGTAGTGAATGAGTTTCCGGATGTGTTATCAGAAGAGGTTCCACGCCCCCTCCAGAGCGAGAGATTGATTTTGCTATTGATGTGCTACCAGATACCAAGCCCATATCTATTCCTCCTTATAGAATGGATCCCACAGAGTTGAAAGAGTTGAAGGAGCAATTGAAGGACTTGTTTAAAAAAGGCTTCATTAGGCCTAGTTCTTCCCCGTGGAGAGCACCCGTGTTGCTTGTGCGAAAGAAAGATGGCTCCTTGCGAATGTGTATTGACTATCGACAATAAAGTGACGATCAAGAACAAATATCCTCTTCCAAGGATTGACGACTTATTTGATCAATTACAAGGTGCCAGATGGTTTTCAAAGATAGATCTGAGATCCAGGTATCATCAAGTGAGAGTTAGGGAGAAGGATATCCCTAAGACAGCCTTCAGAACAAGATACGACCATTTTGAATTCCGAGTAATGTCGTTTGGGCTAACTAATGCGCCGATAATATTTATGGATTTAATGAACAATTTGTTCAGGCCGTTCCCAGATATATTTGTGATTGTATTCATCGATGATATCTCTTGGTGTATTCTAGGTCTGAGGCAGAGCATGCAGATCATTTGCGTACTGTTCTTAAAGTTCTTCAAACTCGAGAGTTATTTGCAAAATTTTCTAAGTGTGAATTTTGGTTGAACTCAGTGACCTTTTACGGGGCATATCATTTCTGTCGATGGTGTTCGGGTAGATACACAGAAGATTGAGGCCGTGAAGACTTGGCCAAGGCCTACAACTCCTATGGAGGTTCATAGTTTTCTAGTCTTAGCAGGTTATTACAGGAGGTTCGTAGAAGGCTTTTCGTCTATTTCTGCACCACTCATGAAGTCAACCCAGAAATCAGCCAAACTTCAATGGACAGATGCTTGTGAGCGTGGTTTCCAAGAGCTAAAGGATAGATTAACACCGCGATCCCGACACTTCCGGAAAGGATTGGAAGGTTATGTTATTTATTGTGACGCTTCGGGGCGTTGGGCTAAGTTTGTGTGTTGATGCAACATGGTAAGGTGATTGCGTATGCTTCAAGAAAGTTACGGAAACATGAGAAGAATTATCCAACCCATGATCTTGAATTGGCTGCAGTGATTCATGCATTAAAAATGTGGAGACATTATTTGTACCGTGTCCATGTGGATATTTATACAGATCATAAGAGCCTTCAGTATATCTTCAAGCAGAAAGAGTTGAATTTGCGGCCACGACGGTGGTTGGAATTATTGAAAGACTACGATGTTGACATCCTGTATCATCCCAGGAAGGCAAATGTTGTGGCTGAGGCTCTTAGCCTTAGATCCATGGGAAGTTTATGCGATGTGCAGTCAGAGAAAAGAGAAATGGCTCGTGAGCTCCAGCAGTTAGCTAGCCTAGGAGTTCGAGTAGTGGACTCAAGTAGTATGGGAGCTGTCATTCAAAATTCAGCGGTTTCGTCATTAGTGGTGGAAGTGAAGGAACACCAGTATGAGGATCCCGTGCTAGTTCATTACAGAAATACACTCCCTCAGAAAGAGAAGTCATCATTTGAAATTTCTGGAGATGGAGTTCTCTAATGCCGAGACAGGTTGTGTGTCCCCGATGTTGCAGGTTTACGCCACCAGATATTGAGAGAAGCCCATTATTCCCGTTATTTTGTCCACCCAGGAGCAACGAAAATGTTTCATGATCTTAAATCTGTATATTGGTGGAATGGGATGAAGAAAGATATAGCGGAATTTGTAGCTCAATGTCCCAACTATCAGCAAGTGAAAATCAAGCACCAAAAGCCGGGTGGATTTTTGCAAGCCATAGAAATTCCCACTTGGAAATAGGAAGTAATTAACATGGACTTCATTACAGTCTTACCCCATTCCCACGTAAGTCTGATTCTATATGGGTGATTGTTGATAGACTTACGAAGTCAGCTTATTTCTTACCGGTCAGGACTACATATGTAGCAGAAGATTATGCAAAGCTTTACGTTAAAGAGATAGTGCGGCTTCACGGTGTTCCGGTATTTATTATCTCCGATAGAGGGACTCAATTTACAACAAATTTTTGAAAATCTTTCCAAGAAGGTTTGGGGACTTATGAGTCTTAGCACGACATTTCACCCACAGACAGATGGGAAAGCTGAACGTACCATTCAGACCCTTGAGGATATGCTATGGGCATGTGTATTGGAGTTTGGAGGTAGTTGGGAGGATCACTTACCACTTATTGAATTTGCTTATAATAATAGTTATCATTCTAGCATCCAAATGGCACCGTATGAGGCTTTATATAGGCGAAAGTGCAGATCCCCAATTGGGTGGTTCGAGGTCGGAGAGACTAAATTGATAGGGCCAGACTTGGTCCAGCAAGCTATAGAAAGTTAAGCTCATACAGGATCGATTATTAACAGCTCAGAGTCGTCAAAAGTCCTATGCGGATAATCGTCAAAGAGACTTAGAGTTCCAAGTGAAAGATTGGGTATTCTTAAAGGTGTCGCCGATGAAGGGCGTAATGAGATTTGGCAAAAAGGGGAAGCTTAGCCCCCAGTACATTGGGCCTTATGAGATTGTGCACAAAGTAGGCAAAGTGACTTACAAATTAGATCTACCTCTGGCAAAATTTTTATAGAATCCCCGAGAACCTAACATTCGAGGACGAATGTTCTTAAGGGGGGAAAAATGTTACACCTAAGAAGAATTTCATGTCGTTATATGATAGATAGACTAATGCGGGGTGAGACGAATATGATGTTTCTATAAGTAAGAAAGGTTATTTAACGATCCTAGTTAAGATTTCAAAGATGTTGGAAGTAAGAGGAGAAAGTTCCTTAAGAAGGGCAAAGTATATGTGGTGTTTTGGAAAAGTTCCGTAAAGTACCGAGCTAATGTTGACTTAATGATGCCTTAAAGAAGAGTTGTAACTCTCCTTAGACTGGTAATGAAGTGTTAAACAAGTGTCAAGAAGGTTCCATAAGGATTGGAGGTCGAACGAAACGACGGAAACCATTTCAGGGAAGTGGAGTTATATGACCACTTATACAGTCCATTTAACTTTGTACGGTCCATATAAGGGATCCGTATAACCCCTAGCAGGAAGATGTTTTTCATGATGGTGAACCACGGCCACTTATACGGACCGTACAATGTTATACGGACCGTCTAAGTGTCCGTATAACACCCGAGGGGCAGAGTTATTCTCAAGTGTATAAATGTGATCCTACTTCATTATTTTCATTTTAATACTTCTCCACTTCTCTCCAAGTCTCTAGAACATTCCATATATTTCATATACAAGAACCCAAGGGAAATCAAAGGCTCATATCATTAATCCAAGGGAATCAAGTATAAGGAAGCTCTTGGGGGGTTGCTAGAGTCAAGAAACTGTATGGATTAAAGCTAGGGTTTTTCTTCAAGTGAAGTATTTCCATCAAAAGGTTATTCCTACTCAATCAAAGGTAAGTTTTATGATCATTTCATGTTATTTGAACTATGGAGAGGTTGAAAGACTAGGGTAGAAGAAGAAAGTAGAAAAATGAAGTCTAAATGTAGCTTTTATGATGTTTATGAGTAGTAATCTATATGTAGTCATGATTCTTAGTATGATATGGATATAACCATGTTATGGAAGGTAATAATGGTGATGAGGAAGCATTACATGACAATGTGCTAAAATGGGTATGAAGTTGCTAGTATGAGTTGAACATGGGGGTGAATATTGAAGGCTTAGTGTAATGTGATTACTTGAATTGGATATTATGAGCGTATTATGGATGTTATTGTGGTTGTTGGGAGTTGTTTTGTGATATGGTGGAAGTTGACGAAATAGGGGAAATCTTTGCCCAATTTTCATTAGACTATGAACTATTCTAGTTTGAATTTAAGAGTATCCTTAAGGCTTAACCATGGCATGAATCCTTCTAAATGTAGATTATTCAAGCTTCCACGGTGAACGTTAGATAGTTGAGAAGACAAAGAGGTATGTAAGACAAACCCTTCTTTCAATAAGGCATGGTTCCTTGGCTATATACATACATACATATATATATATAGTTTTATAATGTCCTCCAAATGATTCTATCTCTAAAGCTACTAAAGCTCGTGATCCTCGATACTTTCATGATTCCATTGCATCCTTTATATGATAGTTGATCCTCCAAGGACAGAAGTAACAAAAACGATAATGGTAATGATGTTGATGATACTTATGGACCCTTATGTATACGTGTCTAAGTATGTATGACTATTACGTGACACCGAGCTTATATAGCCGGGTATGATACCTATCACGCGCACACCACTGAAGTTGGGTATGGATACCACTGAGCCTTGGTAGGGCCAGGTATGTATAATCACCGAGCCTTATCATGGCCGGGTATGCGAAACACCGAACCTCCATGGTCGGGTATGGTATGGATACGAATATGAATATGAATACGAAGACGAATGTATATGTATGTATGTACACGAGCACGCTTTAGAAATGGAAGGTCCCCATGAAAGACAAGTAAGTAAGTAATGATGATGATGGCTCTACTATCTCCCGATTCTCCCATCTTATGCTATTTCTTATCTTTGTCCCTTATGCTCCTATTATGATTTTGATTATGCTTTACATACTCAGTACATTAATCGTACTGACGTCCTTTTATTTGTGGACGCTGCGTCATGCCCGCAGGTGGCCAGGGAGATAGGCTTGATCCATAGTTTTCTTATTCAGGGACTACTTAGAGGAGCTCCATTTCATGCGGAGCTACAGCTTTTGGTATTATTCTTTTGTCTACATACATGGGCACAGCAGGGTCCTATCCCTCCTATATGATGTTACCTACTCTTCTTAGAGGTTCGTAGACAGATGTGTATGATTAGATGTCTTTAGCCTTGTCGGCTTATATATTGTATATTATCTTGATAGCCTCGTCGGCTAGTGTATATGGATATGGGCATTGTGTTGATGCTGATATAAATGTGTTGTTGCCCAATGAGTTTAGCATTATTGATGTATAGTATTCACGAGTAAGCTATGTGGTCCACCTAGATGTGAATACGAATGTACGATAAGAGGTACCCGGGTAGGTTAGCACCGGGTGCCCGTCATGGCCCTCGGGTCAGGTCGTGACATATCTCAGACCTACCTAAAGCTCATTAAGGAAGGCCACCCTATGTCCGTACGGTCTATGACCCGAAGAACACCGCATCTCATTTATATGCTATGTGGAAGCATGTTTAGTGCCTATGTGATGAACCATTGACCCTTTGGGGGTGGGGGAAATCCTAACGGTGTTTTATTTTTTAGATGGAAGGCCGCATCCGTTTTGACGTAATCATCCAGGATCTGAATTTCTTTGAGGGTTTGGTGGGCATGGTTAGGGGATGCCCACAAGAAGACAATTAGCTGCACTTTAGGTCATCTATCGGCTATCATGACGATGAGGGGCCATCCGGAACTAATAGAGGTATTAATTGGACATTAGGACAATAAAGAAATGTTATTCCGCTTCGGTGAAATTGAGATGACTCCAACTTTAGCAGAAATTAGGGATTCCATAGACACTAATGGAACCTGTCTAAGGAGACGACACAAACTAGATCACCACCTGTTATTTTCACAAAGGCCCACAATCAGCCAAATCATGAAGTTTCTTGCACTAACTGAGGCGCCCTGGGCGCGAGGGCCCACTGTGGCCTTTAGGTATTTGTATCAGAGATTCGATGATGCCACGGGATGTACTCTATACCAGAGGGAGTTTAGGAGTAGGGAGTAATGGGAAGTTGTTAGACCCTTGGCATTCGCTATAGCTTTGTTGGGCATTATGGTGTTTCCACAGGGCGACTCGATGGCCATAGATACCCGAATGATCTACTTAGCATATGCTATTTTATATGGTATATCCAAGGACCAAGAAACGAGGTACTTTGATTTAGCACCCATCATCCTAGCTGACATCTTCTAGGCATTGGACAAATGCCAAAATGGTTTTCGATACTTCCAAGGATGTAGCATGTTGTTACAATGGGGGTTTATCAAATACATCAACATGGCTAAGGAAGTCCAATATCTGAGCAACCACAACAAGGTAGACCGTCTCACAAAACTATTGCCCAAATCTTGGTTACATGTCCAAAGGGGCATGGGCCGACTTCTTCGAAGAACTAACTGAGGATAGAATCCAGTGGATGTTCCCTGACTTCATATCAGAAAAATGTGTTGGTTCGGGGTAAGAATTGTCCTTTTATGCCACTAGCCGGGGTTCGAGGAATCCTTTCTTATTATCCATCTAGAGTTTTAAGGCAATTCGGTAGGAGGCAAGAGATACCTCAGGTAGGAAATCCTGAGCAATTCATCATTGAGCACAAGGGGTAGAAGATCAAGAATGCCGGGGTAATCTTCAGAGAGTAAGTTGGGGTCCAAACACTTTAGCTCCAAACAGGTTCTAAGTCGGGTGTGATCCAGGGTACCATGAATGGCTGTAAGGGCACTTGGCTCGGGCATCTATCCTGAGACCCGTACCTCCTCATGATGCTCAAGATGAAGATTGTCTGAAAGAATGTCTGGAAAACACGGATGAACACTTAGCTCGAATTCTGGAAGAAATGGATTCGGTGATAGTCAGGATGGAGATGTACCAAGCACGACTGTGGATTCAGACCACCCTTCGGAGGGTGAAGAAAGCCAAAACAAGCTAGGCCTCGACATCAGCTGCTGGAGGAGAACCCTGCTGATTTACTACTTTATATTGAGCCCCTTGTCGGCTTTATCATCTTTGTAATCCTTTCGGGGAAGATATTTTATTATTATTATAATGTGATGATTTTTCGGGGAAATGGTTCACCTTCACAAATGGCACTTGCATGCTTCAATCATTTAGGATAGCCTTAACTCAAAAAGGTTTTAGGAACGCGAGTAGCATAAATATCTGCAAAAATTACATGAATGCTTGCTACGTGTTTCACATGCCTACTGATATGCCCAAATTACACCTTTAATTCCAGGAGTAAGCGGTCGTTGTCAAATATAGAACCCAACAAGGTTGGGGTCGAATCCCATAGAGAATACAATGAAGAAATATACTTGTTAAGTGTAACGCTCGACTATTAGTCTATATTTCAAGGGAGAGGGGAATATAATAGTAATTGGTTTGATGTTTGTTCATTAATGATTAAGAGTTATTAAAAGATGTAAATTGTTGGTAGAAAGTACTAAGGTTGTGGTTTCAATGGAAAGTAATCACTTGGGTATCACTTCAACTCCTTCATATATGCCTAAGTGTATTAACCCAAGGGTCTCGTGATTCTTGCCAAAAGTTTTCCAACCAAATTAGCAAATTTCATCCTAGGCTTTTCCAAGCCCTAGAATGTTTTATATGAGAACACCCATTTAGCCTCAACTAGCTTTCCTATTCCTAGCTCAAGCTATTAGATAGATTTAATAACCAAATTGTTGCTATTAAACTCTTTTCCTAACGTCTACTTTTTTTTCCAAGAAAAGTAATGGTATTAAGGCACAAGTAATGTTGTACACCATCACAAGACATTAGCGCTTGAAGAGTTAATAGAAAACACCATTAGCATATAAATAAAGTATGAATATGAAACCCAATCACATAACTAACACATTTGGTCCCACAACCTTAGCTAAAGAGATTAGCTACTAATATTCATTAAAAGTAAAGCAATACTATAAAGTGTATTCATAAAGCTTACAAAAGTATTGAATGGGGAAGATGACAAAAGCAAAGGAATCTCTTAAAAGCTTCACCAACCAATAATAAATAAGCTCCACAAAAAGACAACTTTAAAAGTTGTAGAATACCAAAACCCTAGAAATGTATTTATAGACTTTCCAAAACGGAAATCAATTCCAGACAAAAATACCCCTGCGCATCTGGTGCGAACCGCACTTGGCGTCGCATGTGCAACCCACGAGTCGCATATTGCACCAAAGTCTCACATGTACCGCATCTTCAAATAGTTGTGGTGCAGCATCTGCTGCATCAGGTGTGACTCGCATGTGCTGCACCACTATCTTCAGTTATGAGTATCTCTGTCATCGGATCTTTGCACCACACTTCTACTTCGCATGTAGTACATGCGACTCTGTGTGGTGTTTTGATTCACTTTAGCTTGTTTTTGCTTCATTTTGCCTCATGTTGCTTCCTGCACTTGTTATTCTACAAATCAACACAAAAAAAAATGACAAACGACATCAAAAGTACTTGAGGATTCACAAAAGACTAAGCAATTGGCATCGAATGCGCCGTAATTTCACAGAACATCACCTTCTTGCTATGTGTGTTATCATATATTAAGGCTTGAATACATTTGATCCGACGATCTAAAACTACATATCAAAAGGAAAACCAAAAGATTAAAACTTACCCAAATTCATTTCCATTAAAAGGTTCACTTGCCATGGCAAACCAAGGAGAACAAGAGACGCGGACTCTGGGAGAGACAACAGAAATGCTAAGAGACAAAGTACTACAAATGGAGGATAGGGAGGAAAATTGAAGAAGTGGACCGACTGTTGGAGATGGCTGGGAATCCACCCGAGGGCATACCCCAAGAACAGTACAATGGGAATGTCCTGGAAGAAGTAAGGGAGTTAGTGCCGAACTATATACCTCTAGAGAGGAGGCCCCTGACTCCTAGAAAAAGGACTCCAGGAGGAAGGGAGGAAAGCCAAGGAGCTGCATCAGATCATTAGGTGACAGACCCACAAGGGGAGTCAGAGCCTCAACAAGAAGCCTCTGAACCGGTCGAGGAGGAAGATCCTCAGAGTATGGGGGGGAGGGGGGAAGAAGGGGAATCAGAGCCCATTGACATAGAAGCTAAAGGGGAAAAAGGACCATTCGAGATGTTCCCTGAGTTCGCAGAGTTTGAGAATGAGGCAAATGAAGAATCTGACTACTATGCCCCGACCAATGAGGGGTCTGACTTTTATGCACCATCGCCCACAATGGTGCCTGCCACCTCCACCATAGCATTTGAGAATTTTGGAAGGGTAGGCCCTTCTAAACCTGCTTGGTGGGGAATCGCCTTCAAATCCCATCCCTCCCCATTCAGGGTAGCCCCACGGCCTGTCACATGTAAGGAGGTGTACAAGAGAATGGTCTCCACAGGAGTTCCTGGCACTACCAGGGCTAGGCTGCCGCCACCCGCGTTGGTGTACGCGTATAAAAGATGCCCTTTTCACTTCAACCTGGCCGACCATGATCTGAATGAGTTTCTAGGGTTGAGAAGAAGAATTTGTAGTCTGATCGATGATAGGATCATTGGGACTTTTTAGGGGCCACGCACCCTACTAGTTTATATCCCTATCATCCCTAGAGAAGGAATCACTGCTACCACTCAGATCTGGAGGTATGATTTCACAATCTTACACTCAGAAAAGATGATGTACAAGTACACAAATGCGATGCCATAAGCTTGCCATTTAAGTATTTCTCCACTAATGTAAACACACTTTGTTCAAAATCAACTAGGACTTGCGGGTTATGATGAAGGTTCGAGGTTAAGGTGGGGTGTATTTTGGATAAGAGTGACTTGACGTCTCCCTAAGAATTCTCGAACACGCTTCCCCCACCTAATTCGTCCCTTCTTCATCATTCAAGCATTTACTGCCTATTAGTACCTCCTTTAGCCAACACAATTATTACTTCCCTAGCTTCCTCATTTATTTCTTACGTCACAACCATTATTTACACACTCGTGTTCACAACTACATATACAATTTATATGCACCGTTCTATACATATTTATACATGTACATTTTTTTTATTGTGCCCTCTAACTTTCCATCACATACCACACCATTTCTTGCCAACCACCACCCCCAAACTTAGGCGTTTTAGCGTATTCGACTCAATTAGGGAGATAGGGTGCCAAAACGTGGGTAAGCAAGGGCAAAAGGGATAGGGCTTGTCATAAGGTTGTAATAAAAGAAAAGAAAAACAAAGTTAAGGCTCAAAAAGGGGTTAGCTAGTATATATATGCAATGGGTAGGAATTTTGAGGTTTATTGGTGATCCAAAGAAAGCCTAATATCCTCTTTCAATCAAGTGTAGTTTAGGATTTCGCCTTGAGACACTTTCCGGGAAAGTTCTAGATCACAATTATGCACGAGAAGAGAACAATAACATCTCACAACACATGGCACATGGATTACTTTACTATTTTCTAATTACTTCTCAACCCATCATTCTAGGCTTTGCAAAACAACTATGTCACCAAACGAGTCATGTTAGTGTTGCTCCTTCCCTCTAAGTACATATGCACTAAAAAAATTTTGGGAGGAGTATTATTAAAACACGAGGAAAAAACAAAACAAGATGAAAACATTTATCCTATAAACTGATCAACCATCACTATCATACTTGGCAATAAAAAACTAAGAGTACACGAAACATAAAACATGAACTATCCTACATAAAAAATAAAACATGAAACATAAGCTGTTCCACCCCCAACAAAAAGAATATGCAGTGTCCCCAATGCATCAAATGTAGTACAAGAGATGAGTAGCTCACGAAGGACGCGCCAGGCATCCGATGGGGTCTTATCCATAGGAAAGACCTCCAACGGAGGCACTATCAACAGAGTCGTCTCAGTATCACCCTCCACTGTTTCCTCTGGTCCGGGTGTCACTATCTCAAGGCCCACAAATGGTGGCAATGTTATGTCAGCTGGAGGGGCGGCGGATGAACTGGCCTCACCCGCCCTCGAGGGTTGGGATGCCCCCTGACTTCCTGCTCACCTCAAAAGACTATTGCATGGCCAATTATGTGTCAATCTCGTCCTCAGGAATACCAGCAGCCCGGGCTGAAGTACGTGCCTTCTCGAGACGCTCTCTCTCTATCGGGCCTCCTGCTCTATCTCACTAACTCGAAACGGATGTACCCTCTCAATAGCTGGGTCACCCTCAAGCTCCTTGTCGAACTCTTCCTTATTTTCCTTCTCATTTTCTTCTTCTTCTTCTTCCTCATTTTCTTCTTCTTTCTCATTTTTTTCTTCTTCCTCGGCTATCTCGTCAACTCCTTTACCCGAAGGCATGGCAGGTGTTGTGGGCCCAGTGGAGAATAAAGAGGCACCGGATGGTAGAATGGATGCACTGAGCTCAATGTCCGGAACTTTCAACACTCGAATATCCTCCTTGACCTTTGCCCAGTGCCGAATGGTGAAGTCCTCCTTCACCACCCCCCTCAATACACTCCAACCGAAGATCGATCTGGCATACATGCTCCTTAATTTTGTCCTGCTCATTTTGAATATCTGTGACAATCTGAGTATACGGTGCCATCGCTGCCTCAATAGCCTCTTTCACAAAATTAAAAAGATTCTCCACAAGCCAATTTACCTTAGCATCTGCTGCCCGAAGCAGTCGCATACCCTCACTAAAAACCCTACGAGCTGCCGTGGTGGATAGTGGAATGGGAGAATAGGGAACTGTAGTGGAAGATGGAGCACTCGGAGGGTCAGGCCCCGGAGCGGGAGGCACAATACTAGGAGCTGTAGCATCATCATCTGTGGCTAAGTGCTCGGGCTCAAGAATGTGAGCATTAAGTACTGTCGCCGAGGATCTCGGCGCTGGACTCACCCACTTTCTCTTTCTAGTCCCCGGTTCCAACTTAGTGTAATCTATCATTTGGTCAGCCTTTAATATCCTGTCCACCCGAGGAATATCACGAACCTTCTTTCTTCGGCATAATTCAGTGATCAAGTAAGGAAAAGGGAATGATGTGCCCTTTTGAGTGGACTTATTCTTGATCTCATCTCTGATAATTACCCCCACATTGACGAGGTACCCAAACATGAGTGAAGCAATGAGAATACACTTCGCAATGGGTATTTCGGTGTTGTTCTTGGAGGGAATCACCGGCAATGATACTAATGATAGCCAAAACTTAGCTTCGTGGTTGAAAGTGTTCTTCTCAATAGAGACAGATAGATCCATCCATGGCAGAGTTCGAGGCAATCACTGAAGCAACCCACTCTCGCTGTTTCTCCGGGTTCTCCATCCTTAGTTCATATTCAGAATTCACTGGAGGTCAACCTTCAATAGGGTCTGTTTCTCGTCGCTGCTCATATATGATGGAAGTTACGGTATCGGCAGCGCAATCGATATCCTTCCCTGGAGCCAGAATCCAACAGAAGTGTTCCACATTTTTCTTCGGTTGGCGACGCAAGATTTTTGCACTCAACTTGGCCGTATAAGCCGTATAGAATTCCATCACAAGGGCTGGGCAATATTCGCCGGTTGCATGAAATAGGTCCATCTCAAGGCCTTGAGATTACGGATGATGCCCGGGCATTGGTCATGTAGACCATTCAGAGTGACCCTTTTTTTTACAATAAAGCCCCGGACTGGATTTCCATCGGGTTTAATAACGCTCCAAGCCTTCTACAGGTCCTTGGATCCAGGCACGGTGAACCTTTGCTCTACTGCTTCCTTTCTTTCACCTCTTATGACGGCATCCTCGGGCTCAGGTGAGGAAGCCTCATGCGTCCCCTCTTCAGATCGGGGGGGACCGAATCCTCAGGTGCCTTTTCTTTTCTTCTCGAGGTGGAGGCTTGTCTTGTTGCTCTTTTTCCTCCACCTTGTGCTTTATTTGTTCGACCCATCCTGGACATCACACAAAAATATACCCACTATTTATGGTGCTCTTTAAGCAAGAAGAAAGAAGCAAGGCAAAACATACCAATGCAGGGTTGCATCACCTGCGAGACACCACATGCAAGTCGCATATATGACATGTCAGTCGCATGTAGTGTCGCAGGTGCTGCACAATTTGAACTTTAGTTTTGTTCTTCATTGTCAACACCTACTGCAGCAGGTGCGATTTGCATGTTCAGCATGCCACTCGCAGATGTTGCACGCAGGTGAGGCACTGAACATATTTTTGTTGTTGATTTTTGTTTTTTTTTTCGAATATAGAGATATATATACAACACATATTCACAGGCAATCACATTCGCACACACACAAGAACATACTCATGTAACTATTTCCCTTAAGAAGGCTGTCACCCTGTCTATCATTGGGAAAAGCTATTTAATCACTCGTGCCAATGTTCGATGGTCATCCCTCATAAAAGACAATGTCAATTTTACAATTCTGAGGGCATCATGGGTCCTATTCTACAGGTAATGTGCGTTGGGTACTCAAGAATTCCCCAAGGTTGGCAAATGATCACACTTCCACAAAATCTAAGCACACTAAGGGTCATTTAGGCATTTCATCAAACAAGTCGTGAGCATTCATCAACAATCAACTATTACGACAATGGATAATCAATAATTCCCCAGTTGTCACCTAATTATTCATCAACAACCACTTTTTTTATCAACCTAGTAGGATTACCCAAGCATGGGTACTCAAGAATTCCCCATTGTTCATCAATTCCTAACAACCCACAAAATGCATAAGATAATTCTTCACCAAACTAATTAATTACAACAAGTGGAACAGAATGGCAATGACAAGGACTAAAGCATTTCTTAGGCATCACTTAATGTAAAGAATAGTAGAGTGTTCATACCTTGAGGGTTGATGAAAGTGAGCACACTTGAAAAAGCTTGTCAAAGTGAATTAGAAAGAAACCCTAATGATGATTTGTGGTGTGATTATGCATGATTGGAGTGATATGGGGTGATGGAATGATATAGAAGGGAAGAGGGATCAAGGAGGAGAGGGAAAATGAAGGGACGTTACTGATGAAACCATCAGTTACGTGCCTCTTATTTGAAATTTTAAAAATAAAGTCGAGTTAGGTCGGTCAACTGACCCATGAAATTCGCACTTACCTGCACAACATGCGACTCGCATGTGGTGCAACATGTTGAACATACGAATCACATGTTGTGCATTTTCTTGGCACTTCTTGACAGAGAATGTGACCTTCTTGGCCTATAATTTTGCACCACCTGCGAGACGCAGGTCTTTGCAGCAGGCATGATATGCGAGTGGCATATCTTTGTAGCATGTTATGCCTGTTGACAATTTCCTAACTCTTCTTCTTTTGTGTACACAACTTACTCCTACACACTTAAACACACATCAAAAACATCACGAAAGTAAAAACAACAAATACATGAAAATGGAAACTTGGGTTGCCTCCCAAGAAGCTCTTGATTTTATGTCGCAGCACAACGTTGGTACCTTTTCATGGCTCATTGAGGAAGAATACCTCAATAATCTTTGCTTCATTCTGAGATCCCAAGTAATGCTTTACCCTTTGCCCGTTCACTTTGATTTTATTTCCACTTGGGCAAACAAGTTCAATTGCTCCATGTGGGAACACTTGGGTGATTTCAAACGGGCCGAACCATTTGGATTTCAACTTTCCGGGAAACAACTGAAGCCTTGAGTTGAACAACAATACGCGATCCCCAGGGCTAAATTCTCTTTGCAAGATCTTCTTATCATGGAAGTGCTTCATGCAAGCCTTTTAGAGTGAAGATCTAGCATAAGCTCTAAGTTGAAATTCATCACGCTCATTAAGTTGTTCCATCCTCAAGTTTGAGGCATCACCCCAATCTAGATTCAACTTTTTCAAAGGCCCACAACGCCTTATGTTCAAGTTCCACCAGATGATGACAAGCTTTGACAAACACCAATTGATAAGGAGACATACCAGTAGGTGTTTGTAAGCCGTTCGATAAGCCCATAAAGCATCATCCAAAGCATTCCTTTGCTTTGGAGAGTATGCTCTTGATCTCCCTATTTGAGATTTCAACTTATCCACTTGTTTAGGGATGATAAGGGGTGGTAACTTATGCTTTACTCTATACTTCTTAAGAAGAGTCTTGAATAACCGGTTGCAAAAATGAGAGCCCCCATCACTAATGATTTCCCTTGGGGTTCCAAACCTTGAGAAAATATGCCTCTTCAAGAATGTGGTGACACTTCTTCCTTCATTATTATGGAGCGCAACGGCTTCCACCTATTTAGACACGTAGTCCACCGCCACAAGAATGTATTTGTTGTTGTAGGAACTCACAAATGGACCCATAAAGTCAATGCTCCATACATCAAACAATTCAACCTCAAGAATCGGTGTCATCGGTAGCTCATGCTTCTTTGAGATGCCCCTATGCCTTTGACATTGATCACAAGCTTTCATAAAGTCATGTGCTTCTTGATAGATTGTTGGCCAATAAAAGCCACTTTGAAGAACCTTAGCCGTCGTTCTTGGGCTACTATGGTGTCCACCAACCAATGATGAGTGACATGCTTCGATGATGGGCATCATTTCTACTTCGGGTATGCACCTCCTTATGATGTTGTCGGCGCAAATACGGAATAGATATGGCTCATCCCAATAGAATTTTCGGGCATCACTCAAAAACTTTTTCTCTTGGTGGAAGTTCAAATCCTCAAGCATGATGTCACTCGCATGAAAGTCAGCAAAATCGGCATACCAAGGAATCATGTCATGTGACCCCGCTATTATTTGCTCATCTGGGAATGACTCGTTGATTTCTAGGACATCCAATGGACGCCTACCTTCTTCAAGACGAGACAAATGGCCTGCCACTTGATTTTCACAACCCTTTCTATCTTTGGCTTCAAAGTCAAACTCTTGCAAGAGAAGGACCCAACGTATCAACCTCGGTTTTGCATCTTTCTTTGTCATGAGGTAACGTAGAGCCGTGTGATCAGTGTGAACAATCACATGGGTTCCCAACAAGTAAGCCCGAAACTTCTCAAAAGCAAACACAATAGCAAACAACTCTTGCTCGGTGACAGTGTAATTCATTTGGGCACCGTTTAGAGTCTTGCTTGCATAGTAAATTAGGTGGAAGATTTTATCACGCTTTTGGCCAAGAGCAGCCCCCATGGCAAATCCACTTGCATCACACATCAACTCAAATGGTTGGGACCAATCCGGAGCAATGATGATAGGAGCCGATGTCTCTTTCAAGCCCTCAAATGCCTTCAAACAAGCATCATCGAATATAAACTTCGACTCCTTCTCCAACAATTTGCATAGAGGGTTAGCTATTTTGGAGAAATCTTTGATGAATCTTCTATAAAACCCGGCATGCCCAAGAAAGCTACGAATACCTTTGACAGAGATTAGGGGAGGAAGCTTGACAATAACTTCGATCTTAGCTCGATCAACCTCAAGCCCCTTTTCTAAAATCTTATGTCCCAAGACAATGCCTTCTCTAACCATGAAGTGACACTTCTCCCAATTTAGAACCAAGTTTGTCTCTTCTCATCGTTTCAATACTTGGGCAAGGTTCTCCAAGCATTCATCAAAGGAGTCCCCCACCATGGAAAAGTCATCCATGAAGATTTCAATGGACTCCTCTACCATGTCGGAGAAAATAGACATCATGCAACGTTGAAATGTTGCAGTTGTATTACATAGCCCAAAGGGCATTCACTTGAAAGCAAAGGTCCCATAAGGACAAGTGAAAGTGCTTTTCTCTTGATCCTCGGGGGCAATGGTGATGATTTGGTTGTACTCGGAATAACCATCAGGAAAGCAATAATAATCCCTTCTCGCAAGCCTATCAAGCATTTGATCCATGAATGGAATTGGGAAGTGGTCCTTTTTGGTCAACTTATTCAACTTCCGATAATCCATGCAAACCCGCCATCAGGTGACCGTACGAGTGAGAATCAGTTCATTTTTAGCATTTGCAACCACGGTGATTCCACCCTTTTTGGACCCAACAACACATTGCCCGTGATTATATCCGCCCGGTTGATGGATGAGCAAAGAGAGAGGTTGATGGTGATCTTGAGAAGATACAAAAAAGCTATTAGGTGGAATTTGATACGCCTAAATTACACCTTTAATATCAGGAGTAAGCGGACATTGCCAAATATAGAACCCAACGAGGTTGGGGTCTAATCTCATAGAGAATACAATGAAGAAATATACTTGTTAAGTGTAATGCTCGACTATTAGTCTATATTTCAAAGGAGAGGGGAATATAATAGTAATTGGTTTGATGTTTGTTCATTAATGATTAAGAGTTATTAAAAGATGCAAACTGTTGGTAGAAGGGACTAAGGTTGTGGTTCCAATGGAAAGTAATGCGCTTGGGTATCACTTCAACTCCTTCATATGCCTAGGTGTATTAAACCAAGGGTCTCGTGATTCTTGCTAAAAGTTTTCCAACCAAATTAGCAAATTTCATCCTAGGATTTTCCAAGCCCTAGAATGTTTTATATGAGAACACCCATTTAGTCTCAACTAGCTTTCCTATTCCTAGCTCAAGCTATTAGATGGATTTAATGACCTAAATTATTGCTATTAACTCTTTTCCTAACCTCTTCTTTCTTTTCCAAGCAAAGTAATGGTATTAAGGCACAAGTAATGTTGTACACCATCACAAGACATTAGCGCCTGAAGAGTTAATAGAAGACGCCATTAGCATATAAATGAAATACGAATATGAAACCCAATCACATAACTAATACATTTGATCCCACAACCTTAGCTAAAGAGATTAGCTACTAATATTCATTAAAAGTAAAGCAATACTATAAAGTTTGTTCATAAAGCTTACAAAAGTATTGAATGGAGAAGATGACAAAAGCAAAGGAATCTCTTAAAAGCTTCACCAACTATTAATAAATGAGCTCCACAAAAAGACAACTTTAAAATCTGTAGAATAATGAGTCCAAAACCCTATAGACTTTCCAAAACGGGAACCAATTCCAGACAAAAATACCCCTGCGCATCTGGTGTGAATTGCACTTGGTATCGCATGTGCAACTCCGGCGAGTCACAAAGTTGCTGCACCAAAGTCTCACGAGTCTTGCGATCTTCAAATGTGGTGCACCATGTTGCATCGGGTGTGACTCGCATGCACTACGTGCGACTCGCGTGGTACTCGCACGTGTCTTTGCACCACTATCTTGATTCGAGTATCTTTGTCATCGAGATCTTTGCACCACTGCGAGTCGCATGAGTACATGCGACTCGCAGGTAGTGTTTTGGTTCACTTTAGCTTGTTTTTGCTTCATTTTGCCTCATGTTGCCTCCAACACTTGTTATTTTACAAATCAACACAAAAACACGACAAACGACATCAAAAGTACTTGAGGATTCACAAAAGACTAAGCAATTAGCATCGAATGCACCGTAACTTCACGGCACATCACCTACTTGCTATGTGTGTTATCATATATTAAGGCTTGAATACATTTGATCCAACGATCTAAAACTACCTATCAAAAGGAAAACCAAAAGCTTAAAACTTACCCAAATTCATCTCCATTAAAAGGTTGACTTGCCATGGCAAACCAAGAAGAATAAGAGACGCGGACTCTGGGCGAGACAACGAAAATGCTAAGAGACAAAGTACTACAAATGGAGAAGCACGTCCAAGAGATAGGGAGGAAAATTGAAGAAGTGGACGGTATTGGAGATGGTTGGGAATCCGCGGGGCATACCGAAA
>NC_081349.1:60545666-60565468 GCF_029784015.1 Lycium ferocissimum | reverse complement strand
AACAATCCCTCCCCATTCAGGGTAGCCCCACGACCTGTCATATGCAAGGAGGTGTACGAGAGGATGGTCGCCACAGGAGTGCCTGGCACTTCCAGGGCTAGGCTGCCGCCACTTGAGTTGGTGTACGCGTATAAAAGATGCCCTTTTCACAGAAACCAGGCCGGCCATGATCTGAACGAGTTTCTAGGGTTGAGAGAAGAATTTATAGTCTGATCGATGATAGGATCATTGAAACTTTTTGGGGGCCACGCACCCTACTAGTTCATATCCCTATCATCCATGGAGAAGGAGTCACTGCTACCACTCAGATCCGGCGGTATGATTTCACAATCTTCGAGGAATTATACACCCGCATATTATCGACTCTGGCTAGTCTAAGGAAGGTTAGACCCGTGGAACCTGCCCACGAGCCCGCACTATTGGGGCTGCAACAGGAACAAGTTTTGCCTGTATCATACAGGGGCTATGGGGCATGACATGGAAGAGTGCCACACATTCAAGCTCGAGCTTGAACAAAAGATCAGTACAGGAGAGATTCTGGTCGTCTTATCACTACAGTACTTAGAAGGAAAGCGAACGAGAGAGAGAGCTAGTTCGTAAGGACAGCGACTCGCAGAGCTGTATTTTTGGGTAGATAATAGGTGTCCCTATTTTTGCACATAAAAATTTACCACCTCCCCATAAATATTGTAAGGAACCGGGCCGACCTGACGTCCCTATGAAAGGATACGTGGGAAGCCTTAGTCAGGCTTGGTTTGGAGATGTCTTTAGCTAGGTTTAGTTTAAAGGATATTATGGATATATATATATCCTTCTTTTGTAAAACGAATTACGATAGGGCCTAATTTCCCCTGGTGGGATACGTAGGCAGTCTACGTAAGACTCGGTCCCTATATAATATAAATTACAATCCCCCCCCCCTCCCACACCCCATTTGTTTAACCTCTGTAAACAAGGGAGGGTTTGCCAAGATAAGTCAGCCATAAAGCCCATTGGACCAAGATCCACCCAAACATCAAAAGCCCACAAACATCCGAGCCTTTAAGACAGAGGATCAAAAGTGTTCAAGCTTAATATGTGACTTTATGTGTTATGTGCGCTTTAAATATCAATTTGTGATATCTTGTTTTTATACTTTATGACTAGTAACTAACATTGTCTACCGTTGAGTTATTCTTGTCTTATAGAATGAGGCCGATTAGTGTAGCACTGAAAGTTGGCATACTTTACAAGATCCAAAGCCGCGTTAGCATCCCTCGCAGACAAAGGCAAAGAGAAGATGACTGGTACTCCCGAGAATGGAACTGAGCTCGCTTTTCGCGAGGGGGATACCCAAGATCCGCAAGAGGTATCATCTTAGGAAGATGTAATTACAACACTACTAACCGTCGTTACCGCTCTACAAGAAAAGGTAGCCCGGAATGAGGCAACGAATGCGGGCAAGGATGCCTCGATAGAGGAAAGAAGGCCTCCTCCTCCATTCCCTTCCCTGGCCTCGCCAATAACCGATCACTTCCCCATATACCCGCCAGGAACCATCCCACCTCCACTAAGCTCCACCAACCTGAATCATATTGGAACTTCTTACCGCACTCCTCCCCTAGCAAAATACACCCAAGTCCCAGAAACCACCCACTCAGTTCCTTCTTACTAGGTTCCTCATCCTATTGGGTCAGCAGGCCAGTTGCGTGCTCCATATCTGCCAACTAGGCAAACCGCCATTGCCTTACCCAACCACACCGCCCACCAGGTCTCGTTCTTCACTCCTAACATCCCTAGCAAATGCTCTTCGGGGAACAAGGAACTAGACCATTATGAAAAAATAGAAAGGGCCTGGAGAGCCGAACAGGATAAGCGGGAAAGAGATATGGAGAAGAAGATAGAGAAATTGCTGGAGAAATCCAACAAGTCTGCAAGAAAGGCTACGGGCTTAAGGTATGACGATCTGGGCATGCATCCGGATCTGGACTTACCGGGAGAATTCAAAATCCAAAAAGTTGAAATGTTCAATGGAGCAGGGAATCCCAAGGCACACCTCCGATCCTACTATGACCAATTGGTTGGAGTAAAGAAAAATGAGCCTCTGATAATGTAACTATTCAGTCGTAGCCTAATTGGAGAAGTCGCTGAATGGTTTGCAACTTAAGATAAGAGTCAGTGGCATACCTGGGAGGACATGGCAGAATCCTTCATGGAAAGTTTTTGCTTCAACGTCAAAACAGTGCCAGACCGCTATTATCTTGAAAAGGTCAAGAAGAAATCAACAGAAAACTACAGGGAATTTGCCAACAGGTGGAGGGCCGAGGCGGCCCATGTGCAGCCTACAATATGTGAAAGAGAGCTAGTCTCTATGTTCATTAGATCCCAAGAACCTGATTTCTATGACAGAATGTTGTCCATGGCCGGAAGATCATTTGCTGAATTGGTCAAAATGGGAGAGGCTTTAGAAGATGGCCTCAAATCCAGGAAAATAGTTAGCGTCTCCAATAAGGCATCGAGACAAGCTGCTGCAGGAATCTTCTGCAAGAAGAAAGAGGACGTGGCCAGCGTGTCCCACACTTCAAATCCAAACCCAAAAGGACGCAATCCACCCACATAGCTACACCCCTCATAAATTATCCAACACCTATGTACTACAAACCCAACTTTACCACCACTGTACCAGCTTACACGGCTCCGCCCAGTGTCCGTGTGTGTGCTCCCACCTACCAAGCATCACCCCAATAGAATTATCACCCAAATAACACACCATAAGCATATCAACCACCCCAAAACTATCAAAATCAACTGCCACCCCTATCATACAGTGCTCCACATCCTACTTTCGAGAGGAGGCCAGTAAGGGAATTCGCCACGCTCCTTGAGCCTAGGGCTTGAGGATTCGTGGCGGCGCATGCAGCCGAAAGATTACTCCATTGTTGAAGGCTTGAAGAAAACACCCGCGCAAATATCGGTGATGTCATTGCTAGCCAGCTCCCTATCACACAGGAAAGCTTTCATGAGAGCATTGGATGAAGCACACGTACCAGCCGGTACAAGCAGTGAGGACCTGGCTGGACTAGTAGCCCACATCATTGGAGAACACAAGATCTGATTTCTCCAAAGAGGACCTGTCAGTAGAAGGAACCGTTCATAACTGAGCCCTTAACATCACCGTGGAATGTCGCAGTAAAGTAATAGGGAGGGTACTGGTGGTTAATGGATCAGGCCTCAATATTTGCCCTGTCACCATATTGACCCAGATCAACTGCGATGTAGGCAAGATTCATCAAAGTGGAATGAACGTCAAAGGGCTTGACGAATCTCTAAGTGATTCCCTTGGATAGATAGACCTACAGTTCAAGGTTGGACCTGCATCCTTCACAGCAGAATTCCAGGTCATGGCAATCACTACCAACTACAATATGCTCTTGGGAAGACCATGGATACACTCTCCGGTGCAATCCCGTCAACTCTGCATCAAGCCATAAAATTTGAATGGCAAGGACGGGAAATTATTGTGGCAACTGAGAAGGATATTCAGAAATATCCCTATAACATCATTTCAATAATCGAAGGGAGCCCTCACTCACCAAACTTTCATGTGGTGGAATATGTTGGGGCCACTCATGCAGAGGAAGAGGCTGGTAAGCCCATGCCAGCGGTCTATAGAATGATTTCCTCCACCCTGGTAAAGAACAGCTTCGAAACAGGCAAAGGTCTAGGAAGAGAAGTCTGAGGGATAACAGAGCCTATCCCAATGCCAAAAGAAAAATACCACTTCGATCTGGGGTATACTTCTAGTTAAGACGAGCTCACAAGGGTGATAAAAAGAGAGCCCAAAACAAGGAACTTGCCTCGTCCAATTTCGAGTCTGTACCAGTTATTCCCCAGGAAGATGTCGACCCTGAACGAAGAAGAAATGGATGGGAGTCTCAAGTTGCTATTTCAAGAAGAGGGATGCTACGCGATCATTGCCGAAAACTAGGAGACACCCGGTGTATGCAGTCTAAGGCCAGGAGAGCGCCTGAACAATTAGACGTCTACCCCCCTCTTGGTTCCTCGGTAGAGAGATGGATTTCCTTGATGGATTTCCTTTAAAACCTTTTGCTAAAAGCAGTGACATCGGCTGAGGCCCAAATGATCACTTTTTCCTAAATTATTTCGTAATGTTTTAAAAATGGAAATGGTCCGACGTAGTTCCGAACTAGGTCCGACGACTGAGGCCTAATTGCTTTTGAATTAATGAAAAGCCTCGATTTACCCAAAACTGCTATCTTTATCAGATAATAATAATAATAAAGGTTTTCTAGCTAAATACACATAATAGGTAATAATAAGCCTAACTTTACTCTGCCTCGCCTTTTCAGTAGTAATTATAATAAAACAACCAAAAATGTCATGACGTATCGTGAAATGAATGAGAAAAATGGGCCGTGGGAATATGAGGAGTACGATGAATCAACCATGATGCCATAGGGACTGGTAGAAAAATTGGAAGAGCTGGAAGAAAAGAAAAAACCAAATATGGATGAGAGTGAGGTAATTAACCTCAGTGACGAGGAGGATTCAAGGAGATGCGAATCAGTGCCCGTTTGAGGGCTTCACAAAAAGAAGAGCCCGTAGCTCTATTAAAGGAATACGTGGATGTCTTCGCCTGGTCGTACACGAATATGCCAGGATTGAGCACTGAAATCATAGCTCATATATTGCCTATTAAGGAAGGCTTCGCGCCTTGATTAAGCAAAAGACTCAGACATTTGAGCCTGATCTAAGTATTAGGATAAAGGATGAAGTGGAGAAACAAATTGAATCCGGAATAGTGGAAGTGACATCCTACCCAACTTGGGTGGCCAACATATTACCAGTACCTAAAAAAGATGGGAAGATTCGAATCTGCGTGGACTACCGAGATCTCAACCGGGCCAGTCCAAAAGACAACTTCCCACTTCCAAACATCCACATCCTGATAGATAACTGCGCCAAGCATGAGCTGCAGTCATTCGTGGATTGTTTTGCCGGGTACCACCAGCTACTCATGAGCAAAGAAGATGCTGAAAAGAAGGCCTTCATCACCCCTTGGGGGGTCTACCACTACAGGGTAATGTCGTTCGGTCTCAAAAACGCTGGCGCCACGTGCATGAGAGATATGACTACCCTGTTCCATGATATGATGCATCGAGAGATTGAGGTCTATATGGATGATGTCATCATAAAATCAAGGAAAAGTTCGGAGCATACTGTGCATTTGCGTAAGTTCTTCGACAGACTTCGCAAGTTCAATTTAAAGTTGAATCCCGCGAAGTGCGCGTTTGGAGTGCCTACAGGTAAATTCACGGATTCATAGTCAGCCGCAGCGGCATTGAACTAGGCCCTACTAAGATTTAAGGCAATTCAAGAGCTACCACCTCCCAAAACTAAGAAAGAAGTCATGAGCTTCTAGGGAAGGTTGAACTACATCGGACGATTCATAGCCCAGTCAACTCTGATTATAGAGCCAATCCTCAAGTTTCTCAAGAAAGACGCTCCCACGAATTGGATAGAAGAGTGCTAAGAGGCATTCGACAGGATCAAGAGATAAATTTCCAATCCTCCCGTCTTGGTGCCACCCAGGATAGGGAGTCCTCTGTTACTATACCTGTATCGTATCAGAGAAAGCTTTCGGGTGCATGTTCGCCTAACATGATGAAGAGGGAAAAAAGGAACATTCCATCTACTATTTGATTAAGAATTTTACCTCTTGCGAAGTGCGGTATACGCTCATAGAGAAGACCTGTTGTGCTTTAACCTGGATCGCCCAAAAACTAAGGCATTACCTATCAGTGTTTGCCACTCACCTCATCTCCCGGATGGATCCGCTAAGATACATTTTTCGGCAACTAATGCCCATAGGAAAATTAGGGCGAGTGGAAAATGCTGCTGAGCGAATTCGATATCGTGTACGTGGCGCAAAAGGCAATCAAAGGACAGGCCCTAGCGGACCTCCTAGCAGAAAGTCCCGCGGATGATGAACTGGAACCATTACGAACTTTCTTCCCGGACGAGGAGGTGATGGCCATGGAAGGAGAGGTGGTGGAACGATATTCGGGCTGTAGATGTTCTTCAATGGAATAGTCAATTATAAGGATCGGGCATCGGGATAGTGTTGATATCAGAAACAGATCAACACTATCCGATAGCCGCAAAGCTCAACTTTAGATGTACCAACAATATGACAGAATAGGAAGCATGTATCCTAGGCCTCGGGATGGTGCTAGTTATGAACATACAGGAATTGTTGGTAATCGGAGACTCCGATCTGCTCGTCAATCAGGTAAAAGGAAATTGGGCGACCAAATATGATAAAATACTCCCATATGTGAATCTGGCACAAAGATTGTGTGGAAGATTCAAGAGTATTAACTTCAAGCATACTCCAAGGGCCCAAAATGAGTTCGCAGACGCATTGGCCACATTGATCCGTTAGAGATCACACTGAGCGAAGAGCAGGCTCACTGCGCCTATGTAGAGGCTGAGCCAGATGGCCAACCATGGTACGTTGACATCAAGACCTACCTGAAAAGAGGAGAGTATCCCCCAAAGAGTTTAGCAATCAAAAGAAAACCATCAGGAGATTGGCCAACGGTATCTTCTAGAACAAGGAAGTGCTATACAAAAGGACTGTTGATCTCGGGTTGCTCAGATGCGTGGACACCGAAGAAGCCACAAAATTGCTAAAAGAAGTGCACGCATGGACATGCGGACCCCACATAAATGGATTTATCCTCGCTAAGAAAATCCTGAGGACGGGATATTACTGGATGACCATGGAATATGACTCTTGTAAATTCGTGCAAAAGTTCCATCAGTATCAGATACGCGGGGATCTGATCAAGGTTCCGCCTATAGAATTACATGCAATGAGCTCCCCTTGGCCTTTCGTGGCATAGGGAATGGACGTCATTGGACCCATTGAGCTTCCGGCCTCCAACGGACATCGCTTCATCTTAGTCTCCATAGACTACTTCACCAAATCGGTAGAGGCAACTTCCCACAAATCACTGAGTAAGAAAGTTGTCACTGACTTCGTCAAGAACAATCTGATATGTCGTTTCGGTGTGCCAGAATCCATCATCACGCACAATGGTGCCACTATGAACAACCATTTGATAGAGGATATTAGTGAACAATTCAAAATCACTCACACGAACTCTACCGCTTATCGGCCGCAGATGAATGGAGCCGTAGAAGCTGCCAACAAGAATATCAAAATGATTTTGAGGAAGATGGTTGACAACTATAAGAATTGGCACGAGCAGCTACCTTATGCTCTATTGGGATACAGAACAATGACCAGAACTTCAACTGGGGCAACCCCATACCTCCTCGTTTATGGTACAGAAGCGGTCATACTCGCAGAAGTGGAAATCCTTTCACTCAGGATCATCCAAGAGGCAGAGCTGAAAGTTGCAGAATGGGTTAAGAATCATTATGAGCAGTTGGCCATGATAGAGGAAAAGAGAATAGTGGCGGTATGCCACGGACAGCTGTACAGACAAAGAATGTCTAGAGCCTTCAACAAGCGGGTCAGAACTCGACTTTTCCAGATCGGACAACTCACGCTCAAGCGAGCCATCCCTCACCAAGAGGAATATAAAGGGAAATTCGCGCCGAACTAGCAAGGACCATACATGGTCAGGAAAGTACTCTCAGGAGGAGCCGTAGTCCTAGCCGAGATAGATGGACAAGAGTGGCCCAAGGCCATCAATGCAGACGCACTCAAGAGATACTACGTTTAGGATCCTATTTGTTTGTACTCGCATTTCTATTTTCTTTGTAATTGTACCTTTTTCTTGTAGTCGTACTAGAATAGGAGAAAAACAAAACATCTATGTAATGAACTACGCAATGACTTGAATTCCCCACGATAGGATACATTGGCAGTCCGTACTAGACCCGGTTGCTTTATTAGTAAAATCCTCAATTACTTTATTCCGAACTACGTTCGACCTGAATTCCAACTGCGACATGATACATAGGCGCTCTCAAGCTCGGTCGTCATAATACGAACACCCAAGAAACCCTTAGGAAACCTCAGAGGCAGTAAAGCGAAAAAAGTCAATAAAATCAGGCTTGCAAGAGGTCGGTAAAAAAAACGTACGGTACCAATCCTACATCTGCGGATATCGAAAACGATAACAAAGAAAGGGACAAAGTAAAGGCATCAAGGTAAATTTTGAGAGACCTCAAAAATTCTCGCTAGCAAGACAACAAAAGGGACACCCAAAGAGAGTCCTAAAATCGGGCGAAACTTTTTTGAGAAAGATCTCAAAAATTCTAAGACGAAATCGAAGTTACCGAGAAGGATCGGAAGACCTCGTTCGAAGGAAACACACGTCATGACGCGTATAAACGAAACAAAAATTTACCTTTAAAATAATAATAATAACAAAGATGCACTTTACGAATGTTACTCTGAATTTTAAAAATATATAGCATAATTACGTCCCAGAAACAACTCTTGAAATACCGAGCCTAAGGGGGTCCGGAGGAATATTAGGAGGAGACACCAGGCGGGAAGACGATGACGCTAATCGGCTTCTTAGGAAACTCACAATTTTTCTGTGAATAAAGGTTTTTCCTTCTACAAGACAAACGAGATACACTGCCAACCAGCTTACTCACAGGAAAAGCGAAAGGCAAGAGCCCAAACGGAGGAGAAAGATCAAAAGGATCACTACAGAAACGAGTAATGAACAAGCATCTGACCAAAAGGGTCACACAAAGAGTGAATAACAAAGACGTATCATACCAGGAGGGTCACAATTGATGAGCATAAAGGTACATGCGACCCAAAGGGTCATGGCAAGCACAAAAAGGGCATATCCGACCACAAGGGTCAATAGCCAATACAACGGGGGAAAGAGAGATCATCCAGCCACAAGGGCCATAATTGTCATCTACATGCTGAAAGGGCCATTCATTTATTTTTCCAAGAGGGCCATTCATACAAACAGCTAAGAGGGCCATTCACACAAACAGCAAAGAGTGCCATTCATACAAACAGCCAAGAGGGCCATTCATTTAAACAAGCCGAGAGGGCCATTCATCTAAATTTCCACAAGAATATCTGCATATTTTCAAAATCCAAGAAAGAGGCACACAACAGCCCAAAAAGGAGTTTATCGCTGAAACAGATTCAGAAAAATTACGGACGAAACGTGGAAGTTTTTCATACGCAGCCAGTCAAGATAGGGTGCCCATGAGAGTTAAGCTCGGTCGTCATAATACGAAAACCCAAGAAACCCTTAGGAAACCTCAGAGGCAGTAAAGCGAAAAAAGTCAATAAAATCAGGCTTGCAAGGGTCAGTACAAGAACCAAACGGTACCAATCCTACACTTTGGGGGATATCGAGACATCGAAGCATCAACAAAGAAAGGGACAAAGTAAAGTCAGACACGCGAGGCGAACTTTTTGAGGAGACCTCAAAAATTCTCGCTTAGCAAGACAGCAAAAGGGACACCCAAAGAGAGTCCTAAAATCGGGGCAGAATTTTTGAGAAAGATCTCAAAAATTCTAAGACAGAAATCAGGTTACCGAGAAGGATCAGAAGACCTCGTTCGAAGGAAACACACGTCATGACGCATAAAACGAAACAAAAATTTACCTTTAAAATAATAATAATAATAATAGCATGCACTTTACGAATGTTACTCTTAATTTTAAAAATATATAGCATAATTACGTCCCAGAAACAACTCTTGAAATACCGAGCCTAAGGGGGTCCGAAGGAATATCAGGAGGAGACACCAGGCAGGAAGACGATGACGCTAATCGGCTTCTTAGGAAACTCACAATTTTTCTGTGAAGGAAGGTTTTTCCTTCTACAAGACAGACGAATGCAACGCAACCAGCTTACTCACAGGAAAAGCGAAAGGCAAGAGCCCAAACGGAGGAGAAAGATCAAAAGGATCACCACAGAAACGAGTAATGAAGAAGCATCTGACCAAAAGGGTCACACAAAGAGTGAATAACAAAGATATATCATACCAGGAGGGTCACAATTGATGAGCATAAAGGTACATGCGACCCAAAGGGTCATGGCAAGCACAAAAAGGGCATATCCGACCACAAGGGTCAATAGCCAATAAAATGGGGGAAAGAAAGATCATCCAGCCACAAGGGCCATAATTTTCATCTACATGCCGAAAGGGCCATTCATTTATTTTTCCAAGAGGGCCATTCATACAAACAGCTAAGAGGGCCATTCACACAAACAACAAAGAGTGCCATTCATACAAACAGCCAAGAGGGCCATTCATTTAAACAAGACGAGAGGGCCATTCATCAAAATTTCCACAAGAATATCTGCATATTTTCAAAATCCAAAAAAGAGGCACACAACCGCCCAAAAAAGAGTTTATCGCTGAAACAGATTCAGAAAAATTACGGACCAAACGTGGAAGTTTTTCTTACGCAGCCGAAAGATAGGGTGCCCATGAGAGTCAAGCTCTCCGTCCAGGATTTGGAAGCCATCCAATCTTCGACTCAGCCACAACTTGTCTTGTTTTGTCCTTTTCCACTAAAAACCGTAACCGGTCGGATACACACCGAAAAGTCTGAAGATGTTCCCACATAAGGGATACACTCTTCTCCAGCGAGTTGAACTACATGTGACCTGATTCCAGGAACCAGGGGTATGTAGGCAAACTCAAGCCCTGAGAGTCGGTGTCACGACCCAACCGGAGGGCCATGATGGGCACCCAGTGCTAACCCATTCGGGAACCTCTTATTGTACATTCACATTCACCTCTAGGTGAGCCACATGGCCTACTCATGATTTCTATACATCAATTATACTAATCTCATAGGGCAATGGCACATTTATATCATCATCAACAACAATGCCCATATCCATATGCACAAGCCGACGAGGCTAACAAAACAATACACAAAATATGAGCCGATAAGGCTACAAGACATCTAACCATACACAACTGTCTATGAGCCTCTAAGAAGAGTACATAACATCATATAGACTGGACAGGACCCCGCCATGCCCATATATACATAAAAGAATAGTACCCAAAAGCTGCAGCTCCGAATCAAATGGAGCCCTCTATACGCTCGTACAGCGATCATGGGTCAAGTCTATCTCCATGTCCACCTGTGGGCATGACGCAGTGTCCACAAACAAAAGAGCGTCAGTACGAATAATGTACTGAGTATGTAAAGCATAATCAACATCATAAGAGAAGCATAATGAAAGACATGAGATAGAGAAGTTACAAGATAATGAAGCCATTTATACCTCTAGCGTTGTTCATCGTATTTACTTACCCCCTCTTCTAATGGGGATCTTCCATCTCATACATTTATACTTGTAGTAATATCGTACCCAACCATAGAGGTTCGGTGTCTTACATACCCGACCATAATAAGGTTCGGTGTTATACATACCTGGCCCTACTAAGACTCAGTGTTATCCATACCCAACTGCAGTGTTGTGCAAGCGATAGGTATCATACCCGATCATATAAGCTCAGTGCTACATAATAGTCATACATACTTATACACGTATACATACTAGTCCATAAGTATCACCAACATCATTATCATCATCGTTTTCGTTACTTCTTTCCTTGGAGGATCGACTATCATATAAAGGAAACAATAGCATCGTGAAAATATCAAGAATCATGAGCTTTAGTAATTCTAGGGATGGAGTCACTTAGAAGACATTTTAGAACACATGAGGTGGTATATAGCAAAGGAATCATGCCTTAATGAAAGAAGGGCTAGCCTTACATACCTCGTCGTCTTCTTAACTACTTAATGTTCCCCGTCGAAGCTTGGAGAATCTACATTTAGAAGGATTCATACCATGGTTAAGCCTTAATGATACTCTTAAATTCAAACTACAATAATTCATGATCTAATGAAAATTGGGCAGCATTTCCCCTATTTCGTCAACTTCCACCATATTACAAAACAACTCCCAAACATCGATAATATCATAATCAAGTAATCGCATTCCATTAAGTCTTCAAAATTCATTGTCATGCTCAACTTATACTAACAACTTCACAGCCATTCTTGGCACATTTCATAAAATGCTTCCTCATCACTATTACTACCTTCCATAACAAGATTATACCCATATCATACTAAGAATGATGACTCAAGTTAGCTTACTACTCAAAAACATCATAAAAGCTATATTTAGACCTCATTTTCTACTTTCTTCTTCTACCCAAGTTGTTCAACAACCAAGCACTCATGATAACATGAAATAAGCATGAAAACTAACCTTTTATCTCATAAGAATGGGCCTTGGAGCAAGACATCACCTTGGGTGAAAACCCTAGCTTCAATACTCAATTTATTCTTGAATTCTACTAACCCTAGCAAGACTTCTAACACATGGGTACCTTGATTCTCGCCTCTTGATCTTTGTTTTCTCTTGGGTTGGAGTGGAATATGCTTGAAGAAGGATTTGGAGCTCTCAAGACTTGTGGAAATGTGAGAAATGTAATAAAAGAGCAAGGGTCATCTATTTATACAAAAAATTAAAAAGCTGCCCGATGGACTTATAAGGACCATGGAAACAACGCTTTCTGTAAAGATCATGTTATACGGACCCCCCTTATACGGACCCCCCCTATAAAGTTATACGGACCGTATAAGTGGTTGTATAACTCACAGTTATCCGAAACTTTCTCTCGTTGATTCGTTTGACTTCCAATCCTCGTGGAACCTTCTTGGAACTTACATAACACTTCATTAACCATACAATAGGTCCTATAGCATCCCCTCAAAACATTACCAAATAAATATTAGCTCAATTATAGCGAAAACCTTTCCGAACACGACTTACATTTCACTTCCTTCAACAAACAAAATTTCACATATTCATGCAACTTTGAAATCTTATGGTGCGCACTTTAAGCTCTCTAATACTTCCCTTAATCTCGTAAGGATTTCATAATCAACTTAGCTCACGTTAGCCTATTCACAAGAACAAATCCGGAATTTCCGAGGTGTAACAGTAGGTCACATTCTAACAGTCTTTTAGGGAAACCTTATCACAATATTGGGATCCCCAGAGAGTTTCTCCCAAATCACTTGAAGGTCTTTAGTTGAGTCGAACTACAAGCGGCCTGAATTCTCATATGACATGAGATATGTAGGAAACCCAGAAACTAAGGTCCGGCCATATATGTGAAAATTGCATAGAGACAAAGGGTAAAAGGAGTCGGGTCAGTCAAAAATTAAGGTTAGTAGTCAAATTTCATTGCTCAGGGATGGTCCCTCCATCCCCGAACACCAAAGGGGTAGTTGTTGACACCTAATTTTTGACCTCCCATAATATATTTTAATCACTCAGAGTCTCGGGATAATAAATAAATGAGATGAGCGTGTTGAAAGCCTTAAATGATTTTTATAAATTGTCCAAGTCAATATTTCTTTCCTTCAAAATTAATAAAAGGGATTTTCATGCATCATAAATTTATTTAAAAATTAATGAGTATTTTCATGATATTTTATGAGATTTTGTTAAATTTAATTTATTTTTTAAAAAAAATAATTTCCATTTATTTAATTATTTAAAATTATCAAAATTTTGCAAATACTTCATTCTCTTTTTAATCTTTGAAAGTTTGAGTAATTTAAATAATTTAAGTAATTAAACTTCTGATATTTATATAATCTGCATGATTTGTCAAAAATAGGCATAATTGCCCATAAATGTTTAATTAGGTTAATTAATTAATTAAGTGATAACTACTGCAAAATTGATCCTTTTTATAAATAGATTTTGTCTTGACCATAATTAAATTAGCCAGCTCATGATTTATAAAAATTAGAGTTATTTTGCAAAAATAAGCCTGTTAATGTTTTATTTAAAATAACTAGTTTAATTTAATTTCAAAATTGTTAATTAGGTCAAGCAAGGCCATATTTGAAATGATTATGCTGGGTAATTAATTAAGGCCATTTTTAGGCCCATTAATAATTTGACCGACCTTTTTAAAAATAATTACAGGCTAATTTTTCCCATAATTTAAAACTTTTTCAATTTTAATATTTTCTCTAATTACTGATTTTTATGCATTAAATATACATATGTATACATCAAGTGTGTACAAGGTATGTATACATATGTATACATATGTATACATCAAGTATGTATACAAGGTATATATACATGTATACACTTGGTGTATACAAATACGATTGGGCCCTTTAATTAATAACCAGCATTTTGGACCGAGTCCAGCCCAAGACCAGGCTGAGACCCGGCCCAGTTAGTTTTAAACGGACGATAAACATATCCCCACCCCACCTCTTATTTCATTTATTTTCTTTTTTCAAAAAACCGCCCCCTACCCCGCTTCTCTCTCTCTCTCTCTCTCTTACCTCTTCCACGAAACCCTAGTAGCCGCCTCAACTTTCTTCACCTCTCTCATACCAAAAATGGCATGTTTACAAACCTGGGCGGACATGCACAATAGTTGCATGCCTATTGTGGTGAAAGTGCTAAAGTTTAATTGCTTTTTCATGTTCACTCTTACCCGAATATGGTAAAATCTTTACTTTACTTTGTTGTTTTCATTTTTTAGGCAAAATTGTCTTTATTTGTTGCTTTTAAGATTGTTTTCGCTGGTATTTTGATATTGGTCCATATTCGTTAGGTCAGATCGACCCAAGAGGGTCAGATCTGACCGTGTATTGGCTCGTTTCTGATCTAGATCGTTGATTTGTTGGCTAATTTGTTAGATTGTATGGAAAGGGGTTTGTCCCACATCGATTGGTGTTGATTTCATTTGAACTTTGGGGTTCTATAAATAGAACCCCAGCCTTTGCACAAAGACAAGCTTTTCGAGAGGGAAAAATTCGAAAACTAGAAAAATAGGAAGGGAAACTATATATAGAGAAAAAAATTAGGAAAAAGGAAGTGAAAAACTCAGATTTTTTCGTAAAAAACTTCCTAGTAAAAAAGAATTTTGAAAACCTAGACTAAGTAGTTGGGGTTTTAGTCAAAATATTTGGTTCTTACTTGTTCTTTCTTCGTGTGTGGTTGAGTTTGCTGATTTGGAAGCATACAGGCTCTCAAATCCATTCTTATCTTGGCTGCGCATTTAAAAGGTAAACCTTGATTTAGTTTATTTCATTTTTAGTATTTAGTACTTAATATTCTGCCTAGTTTAAATATATTTGTCGGTTAGTTATGCTCATATGTTCATGTCTTGATTGGTTCTGTGCTTAATGTGAGATTCATTTGATAAGAACATGATAAGGATGAAGGAAAATAACATAGTGTAAGACCCCGTAAATTCGAGTTAGGTGTGAATGTGTAAAACTAGTGTTAAGATGATATTCTCTTTATATGAATCCATTCGGGATGAATTCGGGGGGTAGATAGTTATTTTGAAGTCAAACCAACTAATGAAGTTCTTAAGGGCTCTTAAACTCACCTAAGTTTCGGTAGGTCTGTCTTCTGGGCCATTTTCGTGAAAATGTGTTAAGAATTTGAGAAAACTTAAGACATAAAATTGTAGCCCTTTGAAATAGCTTTCTAACGGTGTATTGTGGAGCCCGAATAAAGCTCTGTGATAGAAGTTATGCCCGTTTTATTAAATACTGTCGATTGAGTGTAAAAGTGATATGGGAGCTCACCGAGCTCGCCTCAAAGCGAGGCAAGGGCTCACCGTGGACCTCGCTCAGCGACGTAGGGGTCCAAAAGTGGGAAAAATTCATAAAAATTGTCTAAGTGTAAAATAGACAAGGGAGCTCGCCGAGCTCGCCCCAAAGCGAGGCAGGGCCATGCCATAGACCGCGCTCGGCGAGCCAGCGGGTCCAAAATGGCCCATGCTATAAATTCAACACTTAACTCGAAATTTCAGTTATTACACATTACAACTTCATTCTAAAGCCCTAAGCAGCCGTTTTCCTCCTCTCCTCATCCTCCCACATCAAAGTAAGATCGCTCTAATGATTCTTAAATAATTCCAACAAATATTCATGATTAGCAATATGATTTTTCGACCAAAACATAGGATTTCCAAGGTAAATCCTTCCCAAGTGATTCAAAGCTAGGGTTTTGGGTGTTCTTCGCTAAGAAGGTGAATTTTTAAGATACGTAAAGCATAATTAAGGTATGTCTCTCTGTTGAAAGCTGGTTTTGGATGTATGTCTCCTTTTGAAACTAATGTTAGAAGTATAAATTTCATTCAAGTGCTCTTTATTGAATAAAAAGGTGAACTTTTCATGATTTGAAACTCTATTTCCTTCTTTGATTGTGGTTAATGTGCGTGAGGGGACAAGCCCATATTAAACCTAGTTTGTATCATGCTCTACGTACGTATATAAGTTTATAAATGTTTTTCCTCTATAAGAGATGATCAATAATGATGGCTAAGGGTCGGTAATGATGTTTCATGTTGAATTATGACATTGAAATCTTGGTTAAAGAAGTGTAAATGTTTTCAAGACATCCTTTAAAATGATTTATCTTTATGATATGGCATAATGAACCTTAATGACCATTGATGATGTGACTACCTTGAAACGAATAAAGAATTGGCCTCTATGCTATGAAAGTGGTTGTTGTGTTGGCCTAGCTACTCGAGAGGAAGGGTAGTCACTATGAATCCTAGTATGGAAATGCCTGGCCATTCGGGAGGAAGAGTGGCCACATCTGGGTTCGCCAGCCGGGGAGCGATTTATGCCTAGCTATTCGGCAGGAAGGATAGCCATTGAGAATTACATATTCCGGTGTTGTGCACTGTGTTTAGGGAACCTCTAAGGTCATCCCTTCGATGTTATTAATTATTAGTCCTGTATTGGCAAGTGTGATATCCTTATCCTTTTATGGAACTGTTGTTGATAATCATGATCAATTGAAAAAGCATATTGGAAAGTTGTAACTCAACAAAAGGATTTATAATCAGTTTTGATAATTCTTATTGAGATACACAAGCTGAATAACTGATTTCACGTTGTTTCATACTATCCTCATAACTGATTTCTTTGAGTATTATTGGACTTTATTTTCATATTACTTGTTATCCCCGAGGCACTCACTGAGTACGAAGTGCTCAGGCATACCATTGTTGTTTTTATGGTATGTTAGGTAACGGAGGAGAGCTGGTTCTTGATACTCAAAATGCTTAGGAAGGACTTGCTGTTGCAGCTGACTTGGTGAGCCCACATGTTCATTCGTGGGATACCCCTTATCATATTTATTTACTATTCTAGTTTTTTTTTTTTTTGGGGGGGGGGGGGGGGTCCCGATGTGTCAGAAAATTTCTCTTTTATCTTCGAAGCTCCATAGGACACATTCTTGTGGGTAGTTGTTAAGTTTTGTTTAACTCTTGGGCATTCGTCACATTTTGAATAAGTTTTATAATATTAAAGACTTCCGTTGATTTAATTCATATATCATGTATCATGATTTGATTGTATTTATTTTATAAACTGTTGGAAAGATCGTCAGTATCTTCAACAAAACGTTTGGGCAGGCTGTGGCGGGGATCTTTCACAAAAACAAAGAGGACGTGGCAAACATATCCTACATCTCAAACCAAAACCCAAAAGGACCCTCACCTTCCCACCAAACCCCACCCCTCTTGAATTACTCTACCCCTCCGTACAGCTCAGCACCCGTGTATTATACACAACAAGCATTTACCACCGTTGTGCCAGCATAAATGGCTCCGCCCAATGTCCGTGTATCTGCCTCTGCTTACCAACTGCCACCACAACAAACATACCAACCACCACCCCAGCAAAACTACCGTCCACCACAAAATAACCCCCACAAGCCTATCAAACCCAGAACTACTAAAATCAACCACCACCCCCTATAACAAAGCCCTCCATATCACCTTGGAATGTCGTGACAAGGCCATAGGAAGAGTACTGATGGATAATGGGTCAGGTCTCAACATCTGCCCCACAACCACTCTGACACAGCTTGGCAATGACATAGAAAAGATTTGCCAGAGCGCGACGAACATCAGGGGATTCGACGGATCTTTAAGTGACTCTTTAGGAGAGGTCGATCTACAGATCCAGGTCGGGCCTGCCTCTTTCACAGCAGAGTTTCAGGTCATGGCCATCACTGCCAATTACAACATGCTCTTGGGAAGACCCTGGATCCATTCCGTCGGCGCGATGCCGTCAAGCTTTCGCCAGACCACAAAATTCGAATGGAAAGGACAAGAGATTGTTATAGCAGCTGAGAAGGATACTCAGAAGCGTCCTTACAACACCGTCCCCGTGATTGAAGAGAGTCCTTATTTCTCCAGCTTCCATATAGTGGAATACGTAGGGGCGACACATACTGAAGAAGAGGTCGGCAGACCTATGCTAGCGGTCTACAAAATGATCGCCTCTACCATGCTGAGGAATGGCTTTGAAACAAGAAAAGGCTTAGGAAGAACCCTTAGAGGGATAACAGAGCCTGTACCAATCCCAAAAGAGAACTACCACTTTGGTCTAGGGTATACCCTTAATGAAGACGAGCTCACGAGGACAATCAGTAAAGAACCCAGAACAGGGAAACTACCCAGTATGATCCCGGGTCTGTACCAGTCATTCCCAAAAAAATGCTGATGCTGATGCTGAATGAAGAGGAAGCTGATGAAAGTCTCGAATCACTGTTTCAACAAGAGGGATGCTATGCAATGGCTGAAGAAAGTCAGGAGACATCCAAGATACGCAGTCTGAGGCCATAAGAACGCCTGACAGATTGGACATCCACTCCCCTCTTAGCTCCGCGATAGAGAGATAGACTTTTTGTCACGCCCTAACCTCGGTAAGGCGTGACTGGCACCCGGCACCTTACTGGGGCCGAGCGAACCTAGCTGTAACTTACACTCTCTAAGTCTCGAATGGCAACATAAGACCGTAGAGGCTAATTATGAAACTAAATATCATGCATATGTATATGTATAATAGGCCTACGACATCAACATATGCACTAACAAAACATAACTAAACTGTATACAGGAATCTGTCTGCAAAGCCTCTATGAACATGACTGAAGGACATAAGCCGAGACAGGGCCCCCGATATACCCTTAACACAAAATATATATACAACCCAGACTCGGCAATGCTCCAGGAATAAGCACAGCTCAGGCTATTAGTACTTCTTCCCACTTGACTAGACAATAACCAAATCCTAAGATACAACATAAACCTCTCTTCGAACGTTAAATATCTCATGAGAGATCCTCTACTAGTACTCTATTCATGTCCTATAAAACATTCCTTAAGAACCTGTTTCTAAACTCATTGGATTATTATTATGGAACCATCATCATGAACACATCTCACCTTGAAGGAACAAAATCATAAGGTGAGATCAACATCGATGAATAACATCAATAGCCATGAAACAAGTCCAATGATATCACAAGAACATCGGGAACTGTAAGTTTTGGTATTTTTAGAAATAGGTTTATTGAGGATATCATATATAGGTTCACAACAAAGGAATCATGCCTTAAGAAAGAAGAGTTTAGCCTTAACATACCTGGAAACTCACTTCTCGACTTTCCAGCTTACTTTCGATCTTGCAAATTACTTAAGATCGTTTGTAGTCTCGTAATCTACATATATAAGCATTCATACTATTGTTAGGCTCATCATAAAACGCTCATCTTAAGCCTTCAATTTAAATCCATTTAAAATGCGGGGTCGGGCAAAGATCTCCCATGTTTATATGTCTAGCCCGAAATCACAATACCATAACCAACAACAGTACCAACATCAACAACACCATTATCCATACCAATATATTTCATAAAACATCCCACACGATGTTTTCCAAA
>NC_081349.1:60526006-60545566 GCF_029784015.1 Lycium ferocissimum | reverse complement strand
TTCCTTTTCGTTTGTCCCCCATCTATAAATATTAGTCCTTGGTTGCATTGAATATTCCCTACTTTTCAGTTCCTATTGTCTTTTAGCTCTAATGTGGAGCATTGAATACTATTATTGTGGAAGCTTTTAAAGAAGATTCTCCATCTTTTTGTCATGTTCTCCATTAACATTATTGTAAGGCTGTGAATACTCTTTGCTACTATTTTTTATTTAATGAGTATGAGTAGCTAAATCATTTAGCTAAGGTTGTGGGACCAAATGTATTAGTTATGTGATTGGGTTTTTGTATTCAACTTCCATTTATGTGTATTGATGCTTTTCTATTTACTCTTCATTCTTTAATGCCATTTAATGGTGTACTGATGGGTGTAAATTATCATGTAATTTTATACATAAAAAAATAAGTTTTAAAATAAAACATGAATAATTATATCTTATTCTCTCATATATTACGACGGAATTTTACGGTAAGAAAATGACGTTGAGAAGAATAGAAGAAACGAATTAAAAGAAAGAAGAAAGAATTCAATAGGTGCAACCACGAATTCATAAGTCAAAACCGTGGAGTTTTACGTAGTAAATTACAAAAGTCAACATTGGGAGAAGTTGTGAAATTCGCCGGATATCACTGGCTTCATACTCACTTTGTCAAGTGTTGAAATCCGGGTGTCACCCCATACTTCATCTTCCGCTGTGGTCGAAGTGTTGAAATCGCACGGTGTTGCGTCGCTTCATACTCACTTTCGTCAACGTGGGCATCGAAGAAAGAGTTGTAAACACGCGTGCAACTACCGTGGTCATACTTTCACCCATCAAGTAGGTCACATGAGCACTACTTCAAAGAATGCATTCGTAAGGGGAGGCAATACATTCTCCTATAAATAGTAAGATCACTTCTCACATGGCTGACGATATAATAGAATCCAATCTTAAGAAAGACATAAGAAATAGTCTTTCTTTCTATTTCTCTTCTTTTATTTTATATTTGTAGGAGTAGTATTTTATTTTTAATTTCTTTCTTACATACTCTTAATGGAGTAGTTCTCTTTGTTGATAGTTGAAGAAGCTTGGTATGATGTTATAATATTATCTTTCTTTTAATTTTTTCATGTCTTGATATTCAAATCTTTTGATCTTGCTTCTTTTAGTCCAAATTCTCACGGAAGGATTAATTCAAGCTAGTTTATCAATTCAAAAATCTCAATATTATTTATTTTAGTCCTAATTCTCACGGAGGGATTAATTCAAATAATTTTGTTGGTTTAAAATTGTTATCTTATTTCTTTCGGTCCTAATTCTCACGAAGGGATTGATTCAAATAAGTTTAATGATTTAAGGGGTCTCTATCTTATTTCTTTCGGTCTAATTCTCATTTTTTAGGATTGTTTCAAATAAGTTTAGTGATTTTAAGGGCTAATCGCAAGAGATGCTTTATTCTCATAACACAAATCAAGTCAAATAAGTTTTCCTATTCTTTTGTGGAATATACTAGAATAAGATTTTATTATAATTGTGCCAAGTGGATTCAACGACTTCCAACTCTTTTCTTTTTAAACTTCCTAATAAGTTGTTTGTTTTCTTTTTAATTTCAAAATCTCTCCTTTCATCAATTTGATTCTCTCAAATAATAACCAAGACAATACGCATCTGTAGCCTAGGTGGTTCCAATCTCTGTGGGACGATATCTTAAACTGTACTAGAATTTGACAGAGTACGAGCGAATTTTCCTATGCACTTTGGCCTCGTCATTGGCGCCGTTGCCGGGATTGGTAGACATCTACTTCAAATTAATTGTCTTATTACTACTTTGAGATTTCTTTCTTGTACTACTTCTTCAAGTACTTTGTACTCTAATTCCTGACAAGTTTTAGGGAACAAAACTTGAAGATATTATTATTATTACTATCACTTTTATTATTATTATTATTATTATTATTATTTTTATTTTTTTTAAAAAAAGTTTCAAGTATACTAGTACCTGATAAGTGCTAGGGAGAAAGACTAAAAAAACATTAAAAATATGTTTTGAATATGAACTCACTTCAAACACTTTAAAAATGAAATTCAACCAGCCAAGTGAAAGTCTTGTTGAGTTGGTAGAAAAATATTGTCAAAAGGCCATTACCTGTGACTATTGTTGTAGCAACCATCAAAGCTTCAAATGCCAAACAAGTAACACATTCTTTTGTGCGAATTATGGGAGAATGGACGACCTTGAAAGATTAATTAATAAAGTCAGTCAAACGTCCATTACTTGTGAATATTGTGGTGGAAGTCACCTTGTTCATGAATGCCAAACAGGTAATACTTATTTCTTTGGTCCTTCTTATGAACAATCTTACGTTGTTTCTAGTTCTTTCAGGTACATTGATTCCAGTGAATATGGTTGCAATCCGGAATGCAATCAATACTCACAAGGAAATCAAAATATTGACAGTGAACCACTTCAAGAGGAGAGTGTGAGCTTGAAAAAATCTTTGCATAATTTCATAAAAAAATATTGATGAAAAATACGCACAGAATCATAAAGCCATTACGGATCTAACAATGCAATTAAATCAATTAGTAAGTATAGTAATCTCCTATAGTGGTGGTGAACTTTTAAATGAAACTATGTCATGTAAGGATAGACCAATTGATAAAATAAATGAGCCTTGAGAAAAAGTATCTACCACTCATAATGAAAATACCAGTCTAGTGAAGAAAGCTGACAATAAAAGTTTGATTGAATTTAATTCAACAAGTGATGAATGCATACCCCATTTTTCTTATCCACATAAATTGATAAATTTCGAAGAAAATGAGAATGAAGAGGTTACAAGCACAAATGAAATATCCTTTAACTGTTATTCTTCAATTTCTTCTGATCATTACCATTTTGTGGATTTTGTTATTGAGAATTTGCAGAAAAATGCATGGAACGATCCTCATGAAAAATGTAAAATGGAGTCAAGAATCATTATGCACATTTGTTTGCCCCCGCGAGACAAGGCCAAAAAAGAGTGGGATGTGCGAAAAGAGAAAATATTTTATGATGTTCATGGCCAAATAAGCTCCAAAAAGAGCCCCAAGGAGCAAAAAAGAAAAATTGATTCAAAACTGGGGGTGGAGTTCACAAGCTCCCGAAGAAAAAAGAAAAATAAATGGAGTCCCTTTATCTCCTCTTGCTTTTAAAATTATTTGTCATGACAATATTTAAGTGTGGGAATATATATATATATATATATATATATATATATATATATATATATATATATATATATATATATATAATTTCAATATATTTTTCTTTCATTTATAGCATAATTTCTTTCTACACTTCCATGGATTTCTTTGTTCAGTTCTTTGCCATGGTCGTAATATTTTGAACTGAACACTTTTTAGGATATTTAATACTACATAAGTAGGCTAAAACTTGATTTTCTTAGAATGGGATTTCGATAAAACAGATTGGATTGAGTATCCTTATGGGTTACATGAATACTTTTCCAAACTCATATTTATTTATTGATGATTAAATTTATACTATTTCTAATCCCGAGTGTATTGTGTTATCAGGTTATATTTCCCAGATCTCCTGCTTATTCGAAATCTAGAACTTGCCTTGAAGGTGGATTGAGGCGAAATTTTAAGTAGATTTTTGAGTTGGGAAATGAAAGTAGGCCTTCCTTATTAAATAATGACCAAATTAACCTACCTTATTTATCATTATCCCTACTCAGCCCCTTTGAGCCTAAATGAACTATCCCTTATTTTCTTGATAAGCAAAACTTCAATATTGGCCTAATCTTTGTTGTCACATTTTTTTATTCACTCTATTCCCTTTTTGTCGCTGAAAAAATTAAATAGATTGCAAAAGCAGGTGCGGAGGAGTAGTTATGAAAGAAAGAAAAGAGTAATGCTGATCGTTGAGCTTCAATATCTTTTAAGAATGTTGTCATTTCAAAAAAAAATATATATATACAGAGAAAATTTCTGACAGTTTGTAAAGAAAATTAAAAAAAAAAAAAAAAAAAAGAGGCTTGAAAAAAAGAGAAATAATGAAAAATACTTGGAGGTTGATTGTTTTAGAAAGAAGGAAAGCAATGGTGTTTAATTGTTGAAGTATTGTGGTGCTTCTAAGGAACTCAAGTCACTTTTATCCATATGTATCCTAACCATCCCTAAACCCACTTTACAACTTTATAAAAGTCCTACACGATCTCAACTTAAAGACTCCTATATTAGTGGAGAATCACATGATAGACAAGCTTATGGCAATCTCGAGTAACTTGAGATACTTCTTTGTTGAGATAGAGAGAGCGAGAGAATTTTTTCTATCTATGCCCCTTTTTATATATTGTGTGATTTATGGGCATCTCTCTTCATTTGGTGAGACACACTGGGATTAGGAAATATTGTGATTTTGGTTCTCAATAGATAAATATGAATGATGCTAAAAGTATTTGAACTCGTGATGTAATCTTAATTGATTCTTGTTTGTCAAAAAAAAAAAATTCTCATTATTTTACTTAAAATTTTAGTTGCTACTTTAGTTTATGTTCTTTGCTCGAGGACAAGCAAGGATTCAAGTGTGGGAGAATTTGATGGGTGTAAATTATTCATGTAATTTTATACATAAAGAAATAAGTTTTAAAATAAAACATGAATAATTATATCTTATTCTCTCATATTTTACGTAATGAATTTTACAGGAAGAAGAGTACTGCAGAAGAATAGAGAAGAAACGAATTGTCAAAGAAGTAAGCAAAGAATTCAATAGGTGCAACCACGAATTCATAAGTCATAACCGTGGAGTTTTACACGTGGGAATTACAAAAGTAAACATTGGGAGAAGTTGTGAAATCCACGGGTGTCACCGCTTCATACTCACACCCGTCAAGTGTTGAAATCCACAGGTGTTACCTCTTCATACTCACACCCGTCAAGTGTTGAAATCCACGGGTGTCACTGCTTCATACTCATAGCCGTCAAGTGTTGAAATCCACGGGTGTCACCGCTTCATACTCACAGCCGTCAAGTGTTAAAAATTCACGGGTGTTGCCGCTTCATACTCACACCCATCAACTGTGGACATCAAGAAAAGAGTTGCAAAATTCATGGGTGCGGCTACCTCTCACCCATCAAGTAAGGTCACGGATGTGAGCACTACTTCAAAGAATGCATTCGTAAGGGGAGGCACTACATTCTCCTATATATAGAAGCATCACTTTGCTTACAAAGGATATAATAGAATCCAATCTTGAGAAAGACATAAGAAATAGTCTTTGCTCTATTTCTCTTCTTTTTATTTTATATTTGTAGGAGTAGTATTTTATTTTTAATTTCTTTCTTACATACTCATTAGTTTCTTTTTGTTGGGATAGTTGAAGAAGTTTGATATGATGTTATAATATTATCTTTACTTTAATTTTTCATGTCTTGATATTCAAATCTTTGATCTTGCTTCTTTTAGTCCTAATTCTCACGGAGGGATTAATTCAAGCTAGTTTATCGATTCAAAAATCTCAATATTATTTATTTTAGTCCTAATTCTCACGGAGGGATTAATTCAAATAATTTTGTTGGTTTAAAATTGTTATCTCATTTCTTTCGGTCCTAATTCTCACGAAGGGATTGATTCAAATAAGTTTAATGATTTGAGGGGTCTCTATCTTATTTCTTTCAGTTCTAATTCTCACGGAGGGATTGTTTCAAATAAGTTTAGTGATTTTAAGGGCTAATCTCAAGAGGTCTTTATTTCTCATAACACAAATCAAGTCAAATAAGTTTTCCTATTCTTTTGTGGAATATTCTAGAATAAGATTTTTTTATAATTGTGCCAAGTGGATTCAACGACTCCCAACTCTTTTCTTTTTAAATTTTCTAATAAGTTTTTTGTTTTCTTTTTAATTTCAAAACCTCTTTTCATCAATTTGATTCTCTCAAATAGTAACCAAGACAATACGCATCTGTAGCCTAGGTGGTTCCAATCTTTGTGGGACGATATCTTAAACTATACTAGAAGTTGACAGAATACGAGCGAATTTTCCTATGCACTTTAGCCTCGTCATGTACAACATTATTTGTGCCTAGTCACTTCTCTTTTGCCTGAGAAAGAAAGGAGAAGTTAGGAAAAGAGTAAATAGCAAGGATTTGAGGCTTATAAATCTCATCTAATAACTTGAGCTAGAGATAGAAGAGTTACTTGAGATAAAATGGTGTTCATATTTTCTACATTCTAAGGCTTGAGAAAGCTTAGTAATGATTTTTATCAATTTGGTTGAGAAACTTTTGATAAACTTGTGTATCCCATATTTAATTACATCTACACATATAAAGGAGTTGGATTAATACCCAGTTGCATTACTTTCCATTGGAATCACAACCTTAGCGCCTTTAGTAATTGTTAATTCAAAACCAAACATTTCTCACAAATGATCATGACAAATATTAAAATCAAACACTTTGTACATTCCCGTCCCTCGAAATATTGACTATTAGTCAAGCGTTACACTTAACGAGTTTATTTCTTGTAACGACCCACCTGGTCGCTATAGTGCTTTTGACCTAATTACCCTGGTTGACCCTTCCCCATGTCGTGTTAGTATGATATATAACTTAATAAAATCATTAGGTTGGGTTCCGCAAGGTTCGAGTGTAAATTGAGTCATTCATGGAGAAACTAGTTACGTTGACGAGTTAGAGTTGACCATGGTCAACGTCGGGTTAGGATGACCCCGTGTCTACGTTTTGGAAGTTCCAATATGTTGTTATGATGATTTTGAGCTGGTCCACAAGTTTGGGTGAGGTTCCAAAGAGTTTCAGATGGGTTTGGGGTTTTGTCGCGCTCGTATTCGGTGTTTTCGCCGGAGGTCTGTGGATAGAAATGGCTCCAGATTGATCGTCCGACCTTTATTTTTAGTGAGGTTTGAACCATTAGATCCATATCGAAATTACGAAGCTATAGGAAAAAGAATCGTTGCGTTTGGCCTCCGGATGAGGGAGTTTTGCCCGTTTTAGTTCGGGCTGTTCCAGCTGGCCGCTGGCAGCGACCAGACCGCTATAGCAGCCTGGTGAGTGCGACAGCGGCCTGGTGAGCGCTATAGCGGCCCAACTGGGCAGTAGGTCCATTTTTAATGTCTTTTTTTCAAGTTTTTGCCATCCTAAACCCAAAAACACTTTCTTAGAATGTGAGAGGCTATTTTCCTAGGGCTAGGGTGAAGTTCCTCCTTGAAGGTAAATGCAAACCTTTACGTGATTCATTATTTCTCCTTCCTCAAATCCCTTGACAAGCTTAAGCTCCATTAATGGTGAGTGCAAGATTAAAACCCAAGAATTGATGAAACCTTCAATAGTTGGAGGGTTAGAGAGAGAGCAATCGAAAAGCATTCACAAGCACTTTGGGGGTAAGATTCTAACCTAGTATTCATTATTTATGTGTCAATTATCATCATCTCATAGTCATTCCTACACACTAATTTTGAAGAACTAATGGGTTAAGAACCCTAGGGCTAAAAAAGAAAAAGATGAATTTGGATATCTTGTGATGAATAGAATTTCATGAAATTAAGATTGAAGGTTAACTAGATGATGGGTAACATAATTGTGCACTAAATTTCCCATCTTACCCTCATGAACCTAGATTCACATTGTAGGGGTATTTTAGATATTTTTCTAAAAGTATAGCAATACTGGTATCGCTGGACTCGTTTAGACTCGTAGAGTACTATTTTGACTATATTGTATCGAATTTTAATAAAATTCTAGTTTTGCCCTTGGCTCAAGCTTTTAGCTATTTTGGGTCCATTTTGGGGTTTCGGGTAAAACTATGGCAATATGGGTATCCTTAGATTCGTATTCTGACATAGAATTCATATTTGATAGGCGTTAATCATTTTGAGGTTCTCCAAAGAGGAAGTCAAGGCTATGGTTTGGACATTCGAGACTGTTGCTAGGCATTCCAGGTAGGTTATGGCTTACTTTCGTTAGACTTTGATTAGCGAAACGTATGTATTGTATAGAATTGACAGGAGAAAGCATGATTAGGTCTTCGGACATGGTGTTTTGGTTGGATATTAGCTAGGTTGGTATGACTTCTGATTTTGTGGGCTCGTCGCCGTTACTTTATGTACTGAAATATGAGGTGTAATTGTATTCATACTGTGGCGATTCGGGATGGATTTCTATTTGGGTGATTGTTGTTGATGGTGGCTTGTTGCCCTATTATTGTGATTAGACTTATTGCCTAAATTTTCATGTTGTACTCAGTTCTCTCTTATTGTGACACATATTATCGGAGAAAGGAAGGATAATGAGTTTAGGCTTGAATTGTGATATAAACTTATGACAGTATGTAGATGAAAACTTGATGTATGATTGTTGTTGATGATAATATATAGAAAAGTGGAGCTTCTTGGTGATACAAGACTTAGTTGTGAGGCGTACTTGCTACATGCGGAAGTAAAGAGGGACATAGACTATTATGTTGGTTGAGATGATTGTATGATTCATTTCCATGGTCGAGTTGATCCAAGTCTTGATATGACTTGTGGCTTTGTGACTTGTACCTTCACTGTTGCTTGATTGGCTTGTATTGATTTACCACGTTTACATTCATTTATGCATTCATACACTCATGCATGATGGAAATGATTTGGAAGACTTGTGGCATGATGCCTTGTGTTTGACATTGATATTGCTAATTGTTCATAGTCCATACATACTAATGAACTGAAATACATTGAGACATACATTGTGATGTGAAATTGTGCAGAAGTTAATATAATCTTCTTGATGAACTTGTGATACAAATTGATGACAATTGTGGTGAGAAGCCAATATGATCTTATCGATGAAAATAATATACTACTTCATAATTGTTCATTAAGAGGGACGTAACAGTGTTTCTTGTAGAATCGAGTGGCTCCGGGTCCGAGGCTCTTTTCGGAACAGAGGGTGTATAAGCTCGAGTTCGAGGTAAATTTCGAGCGGAGGGCAGTAAGTGACTCGGGTCTGAGGAGTGTTCCGGAATGGGTGATACAGGATGTGGATCCATGACCAAGGTTCTTTTCGGGGGCGAAGGATTCAGGATGTGGATCCATGACCGAGGTTCTTTCCGGGGGCGAAGGATTTATGGCTCGAGTCAAATGGGAAGCAACAAATGAGAATCCCTTTACGAAACGACGATAGTAACTCACTAAGCCTACAAAACTCCATCTCAGTCACCGAAGTAGGCCTAGCCCAATCTCTAACTACCTCAATATTCTTGGGATCCACCATGACTCCATCCTTCAACACTACATGCCCCATGAATGCCACCGAACTAAGCCAAAACTCGCACTTCAAAAATTTAGCATACAACCTCTTCTCTTTCAACAAACCAAGTACTATCCTCAAATGCTTCTCATGATCTTCCTTGCTACGAGAGTACACCAAGATGCCATCGATGAAGAAAATAACAAACGAATCCAAGTAGAGCTTGAAGATCCCATTCATCAAATCCATGAAGGCTTCAGAGGTATTGGTAAGCCCAAAAGACATCACTAAGAACTTATAGTGACCATAGAGGATCCTAAAGGCCATCTTCGGAATATCCTCCGCTCTAATCTTCAATTGGTGGTCGAGCTTAGAAAAGACCGACGTACCCTGAAGCTGATCAAACAAGTCATATATGGGGTATCAGATACTTGTTCCAGATAGTAACCTTGTTCAGCTGTTGATAGTCGATGCACATCCGCATGGTACCATCTTTCTTCTTCACGAATAATAAGGGAGCACCCCAAGGGGAAACACTAGGTCTAATGAACCCCTTACACAACAAATCCTGCAACTACTTCTTCAACTCTCTCAACTTTGTCGGAGTCATACGATAGGGTGGAATAGAACTAGGTCGAGTGCTAGCTCCAAATCAATGCAAAAATCAATATCCTGGGTGACATACTAGGAAAATCTGTGGGGAAAACCTTCTAAAACTCACTAATTACTGGTACAGACTCTAGGGAAGGGGTATCCGCACTCGTATCCCGGATATGCGCCAAGTAAACTAAACATCCCTTATCCACCAACTTCTTCACTCGGAGGAATGATATAATCTTCTTAGGAGCAGGGCTAGGAGTACCCTTCCCCTCTAACCTAGGAATGTCTGGCATAGCTAACGTTACTGTCTTGGCGTGACAATCTAGAATCGCGTGGTAAGGAGATAACCAGTTCATGCTCAAAATAATATCAAAGTCCACCATACTAAGGATCACCAGGTCTAGCCAAGTATCATAACCCATAAAAGTAACCACACATGACCGATAGACTCAATCTACTACCACAGAATCTCTGACAGGAGTAGTGACACGAATAGACATATCAAGTAGATCACAAGTCATATCCAAACCTATAGAGAAATATATAGAAACATATGAGAAAGTAGAGCCCGAATCAAATATTATTGAAGCTGTCGGATGACTGACCGAAATAATACCTGTGATAACCGCATCAAAAGCCTCTACCTCTGGTCTGCTCGGAAAAACATAATAATGAACCCGTCCATCCTCAGACTGTGTACCTCTATGGCCACCATGGCCAAACTGAGCTCCAGCCCTTGCTGACTGTGAGTTACCCCTGCAGGGTTGATGACCACCTCTCCCATATTGATGGTCGCCTCTACTAGACTGCGTACCACCTTTACCGAAAGATCCACCTCTACTAACTGATGGTGCTGGAGCCCTGAGTGCCTGAAATCGATAACCCTGCTGAGCTCCTCCCTGTCTAGGTCTAGGACACTACTTCATAAAATTTCCTGGGTCACCACACTCATAGCAAGCCATGAAAATCTTGGGTTGCAAAACTGATAGAGAAGAACCAGAATACCATCCACGATCTAAGTGTCAGGTGTAAGAACCTCGAGAAATCTGTCTAGAACAGAACTCACTATGCCCAGAAGGGCCACCTGTTGAAACCTGAAATAGTGACTGAATAGATCAGCTAGACTAGGGGTGGGCATGGTATAGTAGATACCGATTAGCATACCGAAACCGAAATTTTTTATATCGTGATTTCGGTATTACGGTATTTGGTATTCGGTACGGTATTCGGTATTCATATAGAAAATACCGAAATACCGAATACCATACTGAAGTATATAGTTACATATACAATTCATATATCTTAGTATTATAATACTAACAAATATATAAACTAGTATTATTAGAAAATTAATTGTTTAAACATTGGAACTTTGACTACTCTAACTAGATTTAAATGTCTTTTTTGTGTAATTAATTTACGAAGAGAATTGCTTGTACTTTCTTTTGAATATTTTTACATGAGTAAGGTGTTTAGTACATAATAATTGAGACGTTTCTTAAGTAGTTGAAGTCATAATTCTCCACAATATGAGTATATGTAAGTCGAAGTCGGACAAACTATGGTACCGATTTACCGTACCGTAAAATACCGAAATTGAACTTTAAAATACCGAACCATACCGAATTAATTTGTTATGGTAATGGTATAGTATTTTTAGAAATCGAAACCGAAATTACCGTACTGTAGTTTTAAATACCGTACCATGCCCACCCCTAGGCCAGACTGGTACTGGTGACTCTTGCCAAAATGGCCCCCACCCCTAGAAGAAGAACCACTGAAGCTACCAAATCTGCGAATCCTCTTGTCGTCACCCCTACCATGAACTTGAAGCCTCGCTAACTCGACCTCTGTGGCATGATCTACCACGACCTGGAATGAAGCCCCAAAATCTACTAGCTGTAAAGTCGCCAACTTCAACGGAAGTGTCAAATGCTTGACGAACTGCCTCACTCTCTCTGACTCGGTGAGGAGCAATTGTATTGCATATAGAGCCAAGGGGTGGAACCTAGAATCGTACTCCACAATTGATAGCCCTCTCTGCTCCAAAAAAATGAACTCATCTCTCCTCCTGTCTCTCAAAGTCCGGGGAACGTTCTTCTCCAGAAAAACCTGATAGAACTGAGTTCAAGACAAAAAAGGTGACCAAGATGGTCGGTAGTCAATGTAGGATCTCCACCACATCTTCGCATCCCCATGCAACTGGAAAGCAACATAGTCAACTCCATGCGACTCCACCACACCCAACTTGTGAAGCCTCTCATGACAATCAATGATGAACTCATACGTATCGTCCTCAGGAATACCATAGAAACTAGAAGACTTCATCTTGGTAAACCTCAAAACAAATCCTGCTCGTCTTGAGTCATAACCGAACCAGCAACAGGCCTAGGAGAAAAGTGAGGTGCCGGAACCTCATCAATGCGGGGAGCCACGACAGCAACAGGTTGTGCCCCTGAGGTCTGGAACAGCTCGGGTGTCTGACCTCTAGCTCTAGTCTGATACCCATCTGGTATAGCTGGAAGGACGCCTGCCTGGGTCAATCTCTCGAGACGACTCAAGATGCGTACCATAGCATTTTGAAGTACTAGTGTAGGAATAACCTCTAGCTGCTCCTGGGCTGGTCCTAGCTCCTCCTACTCTATAGGCTCTTCCTCAAAGAAAAGTGAGAAATATCAAATTTTAAATAAAAAAAGTGAGAATTGTTGAATTTTAAATATAAAATAGGAGAGAGAGTGTGCTTTCAATCTATTGTAACAATCAAAAGTGTCAAATTTGAAACAAATTACAACGATGCTTTTTCCATAATCCAAAGTGCATGTTTGCCTTTTTCACCAACAAGTAAATTTTTACATAAATTTATTTTAGAGATAACCGCCTATTTATGAAAAACTACTGTTATATTTTGAAAAATTTGCTCCTTAACTATTCCGTCAATGTAACTCCCTTTTACTCCTTATCTCTTTAGATAACAATAATAACGTATCAATAGTATCTTTTATTTATATTTATTCTTCGTATTCTATTTCCACTTAGCAAGGAACCATTACTATAATGATGAATCTCAATAGGTAAGCTAGAACATGATTAAACCTATAATAGGAACATAAGGAAAAGATAAATATTGCGTAGTCTTTTGCCATTAGTTGTAGACTTGCAGTTGTCTTGTGAACTGTCGTCTTTCTTCTCATAATTTTTCTTTACGGCTGTCCCCAATATGGCCATCTTTCGTTGTTATTTTATATTCATCTCATGAGAAGAATATTTGTTACCTGCATTATTGGACCATCAAATATTAGTCCAAAGGATTACGGGTTCTTATTCTTAATATCCAAAATAAATATGTAATATATAATGAAATGAAGAAGAGAAAACAAAACTCTATAATTCTCCTCACATGTGTAACTTACATAGATGAAATATTAAGAAAAATAAAAATCATTCTCTAGCTTGCATAAAAAGCACTTTTACTCATGAAGAATCAAACAAAAATCAGAGAAAAAGGAAAAAAAAAAAAAAAAAAAAAGGAAGGAGAAAGAAGTATTAAATCAGAATTGAAATTTCTAAGATGGAAAATATGAATAATTATAGAGATTACTTTCCTAGGAGTCGCATTATACTAATTCTTCTCTTTTGGTCGGTTTGTTATACTAATTCACCTTATTCTCGTCTCATCGCCCTATATTATTCATTTCATTTTAATTTTTTCATCATTCATCATCCTATTTTATCTTTAAACGCTCCTTCATATATTAATTTGACCAAACATTCCAAAGACTTCAAAATATGGTCTTCGAAAACTCCTATATGTATGTAGGCCCTTTATTAGCTATTAGCAATTAACCAATTCACTTACCATCCTTCATAATTTTAAAAAGGAACATATTTGAGAAGAAAACATACTTGTTGAAGAAATTCAAGATAGGTATTTACACATTGAGAGCATTCACAAATATTAGAATATGGCAATTGAGTTATCTTAGGAAAAAAACGGTTGTAAATTTAATAATGAAGACTTTTGGGCTTATTTTTCATTGGTTCTGAAAGGACATAACTCTTGGAACGGTTGTAAATTTAATAAGAAGACTTTTGGGCTTATTTTTCATTGGTTCTGAAAGAACATAACTCTTGGAACGGTTGTAAATTTAATAATGAAGACTTTTGGGCTTATTTTTCATTGGTTCTGAAAGGACATAACTCTTGGACTTGTAACGTAGTTGAAATGAAGAAAATGGAAAAAATAAAGTTAATTCCTGATCAATGAGACTTGCCATATATAGATGGATGGATTGATTTTATTTTTATTTTTATAAGTAAATAAAAGTATATTAATCCATGAATCCTAACTAAACGATCTATCAAGGAAGTGTTATTTTATAACATTAAAAGAAGGAGATATAAATACAAAAGCAAAAAGGGAAATAAAAGGAAATATGAACAAACCACACGTTAGCTAGCCTTGAACCTGCAAGGTAGCCATCTGAAACAAAAATATAAAAATTTGAAGAATTATAACATCATATATACACACAAGATAAATAAATTAAGAAAATTATAAATAATTGAGACTTAAAGGATTTTTCCTGCATTAATAAAGAATAATGCAAGAAGAAATATGTCTCTAAATAGATTGGTTAGTGGTAAGTGGTAACTGTCATATTAGTGTCATAGTACTAAAATAGAGAAAGAGTTGATAATCTAATTTACCATGACCAGAAAAAAGATTAACAAAAATGAAAGCATATGTTTTGGTGAGTGTTGCAATGAAACTGAAAAAAAATCATGAAGTTTAATAGAAAGGATTTTTCCTGCATTAATAAGAATAGTGCAAGAAGAAATATGTCTCTAAATAGATTGGTTAGTGATAAGTGGTAACTGCCATATTAGTCTCAGAGTACTATTTTTAGAGAAAATAGTTGATAATTTAATTTAACATGATCAGAAAGAAGAATAACAAAATGAAAGCGTATGTTTTGGTAAGTGTTGCAATGAAAATGAAAAAGAATCATGAAGTTTAAGAGAAACAAACCTCCACTATGGGAAGACGCAATCCTCTCAAAGGAGAGAAACTCCCCTCAACTAATTCATGTTATACTCATATTTGCCTCAATCTCATGTTTACTACGATGCCACTTATAATTTGAATAATATGGTCTTTTTTTTTTTTTTTTGCAACAAAATCTGACAACCTCAATTTATAGGATTACAATATGGAATACCAAATGATGTCATGAACATGGCTATTAATTATCTAGGGGTTATGGCATGAAAAGTTGTGGGAATAATGGAAATAAAGACCATTAAATTTTTACATTGAAGAATATCAATGAATGGAGGAGTAGTAAGTGGCACATTTATTTTTGTACGCTACAAAATATAAAAAATTGTCAAAAAAATAAGAAAAAAGATAAAAAGGATCCTTGGCCAAAGAGAGGTACCACATCATCTTTTTATTGCCTAGCTTTATATTATATATAGATTTGGCTAGCGAAAATCGTATAAGTCAATTAATGGAAAAGGTGGTATTCATTCTTTACATATGATCAATATTTTTCTTTTATAAACCTGGGATATTTTTTTGCAACTTTTATTTTATTACGTTTGCAAAATGTCAATGACGAAAGTTGGGCAATGTTAAATATTTTCCAAGTTTAATTATTTTTAGAGGTCTTAAAAATCTCAACTATGGCTCTTTGACATATATACCAAGAAAATTTTTTGTATCTTCTTTGTACTTTGGAGTTTCTTTCATTTGCTGCAGGCGTAAGTTTACCGTCAATTTAAGTTTATCGCTTTAAGTGTTATATTGGTTTTTTCCTTAACCTAATTGTGTGATTTATTTTGTGTGTTTTGTGTGATTTTGAGATTTTATCCTTAATTTTAGTTGAAACTGGTTCATAATTTTTTTACTTGCCATAATTTATGTTTGCTAGGATTTGTGATCTCACCCAAAGGAATGTGGACGAGACTGAAAATTTCAAGTCACTAATTTGATTTTTTATTTATTTTGTCAGATATTGCAAGACTATTTTGAAAATCGGGGAGAAAGACAATGAGGATTGTCTATTTACCGTCAATTTAAATTCATCACTTTAAATAGCTTTTTGGTTTTGTCCTTAACCTAATTGCATGATTTATTCTGTGTGATTTTGAGATTTTATCCTAAATTTTAGTTGAAATTGGTTCGTATGTTTTAATTGTCATAATTTACGTTTTCCATGATTTGTGATCTCATCCAAAAGAATTAGAACGAGACTGAAAATTTCAAGTCGCTAATTTTTTTTTTTTTTTTTTTTTTTGGGGTTTGTAAGATATTGCAAGGTTATTTTGAAAATTCGGGAGACAAAAAGACAATGAGGATTGTTTGTCACAATTCTCAGACATCAAAAGATAATGTATGTTGAATTATTTCAAAAAATTTTAAAAGTCCATTATCAGTATTTATATTTAAATATTATGTTTATATTTTTTAATTGTCATAATTTATTTTTGCCATGTTTTGTGATCTCAGCCAAAAGAATGCGGACGAGACTGGAAAATTCAAGTCTCTAATTTGATTTTCCTTCTTTTTTTTTTTTTTTTTTTTTTTTTTTTTTTTTTTGGTTTTGTAGGATATTGCAAGGTTATTTTGAAAATCCAGGAGACAAAAAGACGATGAGGATTGTCTATCACAATTCTCAAACATCATAAGATAAGGTATGTTGAATTTTATTTCGAAATTTTTTAAAAGTCCATTATCAGTGTTTATTTTAAATATTATGTTTTTAGTTCTTCGTCTCATTGCTAATAGGGGTTTGAAAAACGTATAGGTCATTGATAATTACACTGAATGTGCCATGTTATATGTTCGACATGCAATATGCAAAACCTTGGGAGTTAAGTGAGTAGGCACATCATTCTCCTTCTGGAGACCTTGATAATCAACCAAATTTTTTAGCTTGGGATGGAACAGACTAGCTCCAAAGATACAATAACTATCTTGTGGTATAACTTCTACATGTTTCACGCAAAATACGGCTTTACATAATTTGTTCTTTTTGTATAATTTTTTAAATTTATTGACACGTGCAACTCACATACGCAGTAACTAGTAATAATAATAATGAATTGCATTAGAGTAGTTGAAACATAAATGAATTATACTGGAACCAAAATTGTTGGGCCTCGCGCGCAGCACGGGCATTCCTTCATCTAGTATGTACTATCTAGTAAGCGGGAATAGCACAGACCTCTCTGTCAACATGCCTGTTTCACCATAAGGTTATTTTTGTTATTATATACTTCCTCTGTTTCAATTTATGTGAACCCATTTCCCTATTAGTCAATGTCAAAAAGAATGACCACATTCTTAATAAGGAAACTCTCCAACTTTTGGATTCCAGTATTGCCCTTACCGTCTTCTCTTTTGAAGTCTGACACGGATCCACTAACTCTAAAAGTAAGTAGCTTTTGCACTTTTGTTAGGTTGAATAGTCAACATATTTATACAGTTGTCAAACCTCTTCCATGTATATCAAGATTTAGCTTTTCTCTCATTCTTTCTTTTTTTGACTTTTTCCTTGTAATAATCCTCACGTTTTTTGGCTTTTTCTCTTATTCTTCTTTGTTGACTTTTTCCTTGTTCTTCTTTGCTGCGATGCCCATTTATTTTTATCCGGATTTGGTTAATTGCAAACCATTTGTAATTTTTTTAAATTAGTCCACTATACCAAAGTCATTAGATGACCAAAAACAAACACTCACATAGGATCCAAATCCTATAGCGATAAACAACATTAATAAACTTTCAGAAATAGGCGATTGCTTTAAAATTCGCTGTTGTCTCAATTTTAGAGGTCGAATGCAATCTTAGCTCCAACAAAATGATTTTAGTGTATTTCAAGACAAAATAACCAACTCTAATGGGATTTTAACTTCTTTATCACAAGTCCTCAAATAGCTCTTTCCAATATGTCATAAAATTCCTTATAAATGCACAAGTCAGAACCATTTGGGATTACAGATCCCAACTTATAAATTCATAGTCTTAACAAGAGAGGATTTCATAGAAACTACAGACTTGATCTTTATAACTTCTTTAAATACACAAGTCAAGCAAAAAGAGAGGTCATACAAAAACTACATGATGGTTAAGTTCACAAAACAGAGAACCTTTACAATAAAGTTGCAAAATGGTCTTGACATCTGTATCACATCCGAAGTAGAGCTACAGCTTCATTAACTACGCCAACGTCACAACAAACTTGAATAGGAAGATTTCCTCCTCGTTCTAATCTTTCCTTGTTCATATGTGGGATTTTGTAGTTGTTCCCACCTTTATCTTTCATCACCTCGACCATGCAAGACTGTAGAGTGAGAAACACATGATTCAGTCTATGAACTTCCATCTCATCAAAAGATTTCTCAACTGCTTCTATTAGCTCATCAATAGTTAAAGGAGCCCTTTGATACTGAAGGGATTGAATAGCTCTGAAGAATCCGAGGTCCAAAACATTCATATTCGGACTATTAGGAGGTTGAAAGCATAACCTAATATCAAAACCATCTTGTTTGGCAGCTTCATTAAATTCTAAGTCGTTGACGCTAAGATGAGGTCTTACGTTATCTTGCTGGATAAAAATAGGAGCATTTGCATGTGCAAGCAGCCATTTTGATCGAATCGCTGGAAGAACCTTTTCAATTAAACAACTCCTAGTCACATCTTTAGTGACAGATAAAATAGGCTTTGTTTCCAAAGTTCCCGCCACTCGGTTTTTGCAATTCCTTTTAGCTGGTCCTTGGAAAACAAAAGGAAAGATTCCTATTTTCCCTGAAAACAACTCTATTCCATCTTCGTCATACCTAGGGCGTGCTACAGCAGCCATAAACATAATTTTCGTTATAAAATTCTTACTTTGGCAAGACCTATAAGGGTTTGCTTCTTCTTCTTCAGGGAGAAGATAATACCTTTCACTTGTTTCGGTTAGAAAGAACCATTTTTCATCAATATGGACATTGTATACGGTAAAAATCTGGTTAACATTTGTCCGGTGTAAACCGGGGGCGATAAAAGAAAGAAGGCAAATAATAGCGCTTGTTCAGAAGAAGTTTGAAGAAAATCGTTGGGTCCGATTCAACCGGGGATAACTCCTCATCGCAGTTGGTCCGGTTCCTCCATGGCCGAGTTGATCGTGGCCGTTTGTCCGGTTCAAACATAGCAGAATCAGTCGTGGCCGTTAGCCCGGTTTCTTCATGACCGTTCTAATTGTGGTCGTTATCCAGGATGTCACCGGCTTATTCGCTCGCACGTGTGGAAATCATGTTGTCACTTTTCGACAACAGACGGTGTCGACCGTACGACCCAACCTTATCCATATTAGGTTTTCTTTATCCTAAAAGGGCTCCATGATGTATAAAGGCCCCATAGTGGAAAACTATAAATAGGGGCATTTCTTTACTTTTAGGGGTTGGCTTTTCAGATCCAAGAACTTTATATTTGAATATATATATTGAAGTTTTCTCTACTTTTCATTTCCTTCCGACTTTGGTCCGGTTTACAGCTTATATAATCCATTGAATCATATCATTCAATATTGCACGGAATATATAATAAGATCTTAGCTCAAATATACAACCCCAACATCTTCACCCAATTATTAGCATATATTGATTTATTCACACTTAAGTCGTTTATAAGCAAAACATACACATATCCCGTTATCAAAAAAATAAAAGGTCCTTCCA
>NC_081349.1:60438432-60525906 GCF_029784015.1 Lycium ferocissimum | reverse complement strand
TAAGTATTTGTTGGAAGTGCAACCAAACCCAAAAATAATGCACGTCCCGGCGGAATGTAGCTCCGATCAAATATGAATGCGTTTTGCAACGGCAACCGATCCAAATATAAGCTATGTTCGAACGTGCACCGACCCAAATATGAATGCATGTTTTAAAAGTGCCCGATCCAAATATGAATGCATTACGCGGAACATGCACCCGATCAAATATCCCCTATAGGTCCTTTATTTTCTTCTAGTGTTCGTTCTTATCTATAGCTTCTATGTACCCTTAGTCTTATAAACGTACTTCAAAATTTGTTAGAACACCTTCTGAATTACCAACCTTAAATACCTACAATACATCATGAGCTTTACTTTCTAATATCATATGCTCTATGGGATCTTATAACTAACATAGAAATTTTATACACCCGTGATGGTCACTACTTATCTATGAGGGCCTACACGATCACTAAAACTTATAAACACATTTTGCATTAAGACTTCTTCCGATTAATTTATCCTTATCAATTCGAACATCATAACCCTTTCCCTTCTAACGTTAAGTACCTCATTAGAGAATCTTATAACTAGCATACTATTCATGTCTTACAACACACTCTTGAGAACCATTTCAATTCATGGAGTGACGTAAGGTTCTTTAAAACCCTTTCCGATTATCATTATGAAGCTATCATCATGAACATATCTCCCCTTTGAATAACAATAATCATAAGATGGGATCAACTTTAATGATATCAAAAAACATCAGAAAAAGCTTCTAGTTTTTTAGGAATCAAATTAGGAATCATTTGTGAAAGTTCATAAAAATGGGATCATGCCTTAAGAAAGAAAGACACTAAATACCTCTGTTACTTAGCCCTCAAAGTCTACCTTCCGAGCCTGCAAATCTACATCCAAGATGATTCATCAACAATCAGGGGCCCTAGGGAAAACTTAACACTCAAACTTAGCTAATTAATAAGTTAATGAAAATTTGACAAGATTTCCCATATTATCCCTACCAAGACAATTTCCAAAACGACTCTCAAACATCAATAACAACATTAACAATAACATAATCAAGATACTATATGACAAACATATACAAATCCGTCCAAGACTTCCTTCGAAAATTAGTCCATAAGCCAACAACATCAACATATCAACTACGACCTTTATACTCTGTTTTCCTTCACTTTAAACCATTAAAATCCTCCAAAAATAACTCATTATCAAATTCAAGATGAATAACATACCGTATACTTGAAGAACTTTAGTCACACCAACTTTCTTCAAGACCAAACTCACCAAACATCAAGTAGAAGTAAGAACAACCACTTTTCATGAACTAGTTTAGTGTAATCTTGTTAAATTCTTGATCTAAGGGACTATAAATGTTTAAGAAATGTTTATGGAGGTTTCTAGAGCTCAAGGGAGTGTAGAATGATGATAAAATGTAGGGGAATGGGGTATTTATACCCTTGAGAATTAGGTTCACCGCCTTCAAATGGGTCAACGGAGAAGGCCCATCTAGCGACCTATCTTGAAACGCCCGCCAACTTTCTACTTTCCTAGATGTCGTATCGATGAACGGTTTATTGAATTGAAAACTACACTCAATGAACATCAATTTATATAGTTTATGCATTCCATAACTCCTCATATTCTAGGAGATATACCTCTCTCAATTTTGACCAGAATTCCTGTCCAAAATTCTGCCAAGTTGTTCCAAAATTTCGACAAATTTAATTTCTTCGATTCGCTTGATCCCGAAACCTTTAGACACTTACTTAGCACTTGTTCAAAGTATTCCTTAGCCTTATAATAGTTTCATGACCTCTCCGACTTACATTAGTTTGCTTATGACGCAAACAACGCATATATATTCGAGTTGTAACACCGCATCTGCGGCCTTTTCTCTGCAGGTGCGAGCCCGCATCTGCGAGGAAAGGTCCGCAGAAGCGGAATTAACAAAGATTAGAAAATCGTTTTTATTTCCAAAAATGAACCTAGACTTCATAATTCATATTTTGGGTTGAGAGCTCTTGTGGAGGAGATTTCAAGTGTTTAGTCTTCAATTCTTCTTGGAGGTAAGTTTCTAAACTCTAAATTTGTATTTCCTACCAGTCTATCCTTTATTTAACCTTGTGATCATGTTGTGTTTATGAAATTGGGAGCTTAGCGCTAAATCCTAAGAGAGGGTTTTTCTTGAAATTGAGGATCAATTTGATGGATTTTTAATTGTCTTTTGGATTTAGCCTAGTAAGGCTTTGGGTGAACTAATTTTCTAATAAAATTCTAGTTTTGCCCTTATGGGCCTGGGGTCACTTTTTAAGGTCATTTTTTAGTATAAATTAGAAGTATAGCAATATGGGTATCCTTAGATTCGTATTCTAACGTAGAGTACTTATTTGATAGACTTCGATCGTTCGGAGGCTCTCTGCAAAGGGAAGGTGTTGGCTTGATTGTTCGTGACGATGGGGAAAACATGATAGGCCTTTGGGCATGGTTGTGGTGATAAATTCACTGGCTTGGTATGGATATTGTTATGTGGGCTTGTCACCATGTTTACTAATAAGTTGTGATTATTGGTTGATTTATCTTGTCACTTGATATCTCACTTATCTCATGAAAAGGGGAGGATTATATATTAATGACTTGAGTTGTGTTCACCATTCATGAGATGCGTCTATTGGTTCCATGATTTGTGATGTTGTATTATTTGATTCCATGCATTGACGTACCATCCATTTACATACATGATTGGTTACGATGGTGAGAAAGTTATTATTTGATTCCATGCATTGACATACCATCCATTTACATACATGATTGGTTACGATGGTGAGAAAGTTATGATAACCTGTGTGGCAATTGAAAAGAATGATAGCCTATGTGGCAAATGAAAAGAATGATAGCAAGTGCGGCAAACAATGATAGCATGTGCGGAAAATGGTAACAATGATAGCCTGTTCGGAAAATTGTAACAATGATAGCCTGTGCGGCAAATGGTAACACAATGATAGCTTGTGTAGCAACGATAGGCTGTGTGGCAAATGGTAACAATGATAGCCTGCATGGCATTTGGTACATGGACTTCGTGGGTCCCCCATGAGTGATGACTTTGAGGAATAGCCCTTAGCATGCGTGTACGAGAGTGGAGAGTTGGCCTATGTGGCCTTGTGTGGCACTACATTGCATTGCAATGCATTACATTCATTCATTTACTCATGACTACTTACTTGACGTTTGATATACTCATTCTAGACTTATACTTGAAGTATGCTTTAGTGACTATACTTGATTGCCTTATTTGCGTACTTGTTGATTTCTTCATCTTATACGCGTTATCTAATCGTTGTCGGCCTATGATGCCTACGAGTACTAGTATTGTACTCATACTACCTTGCTTGACTTTTTGTTGAGTGCAGAGTTTGATCCAGGACCCTGCTTGCGACCTCAAGAGTGATTCTGAGGCCTTCCATCAGGGAATCTTAGGGTGAGCCACTTGCCGGATCTGCAACCCTGGATCCCTTCCTATGATTATCTGTCTATTTCTGATTCCACAAACAGTTTCTATTTATGTATTTTAAGACTTGCATCCAGTATTTCAGATGTTGTATTAAATACTAGAAGCTCTTGTATGCGTTCAGACCAGGTTTTAGGGTTGTAGTTATTTTAGTACTTCTGCATTTACTTATATATATATATGACTTGGTACATTTTTTGTCTTTACGTCCATATGTCTTTCTTTTAAATGATGTGGTTAAGGGACGGGTTTGCCCACCAGGGAGGATAGTGTGGGTGCTCTAATGACTCGCAAATGGGTCGTGACAGAGGGTTGCCTACGTATCTTAGCGAAATGAGAATCGGGTGTGCATAGTTTGTTCAGTTTTTTTTTTTTTTTAAAGACAAGGGTTGGTTTTGAAAGATTCGTTCTTGTGTTGAACTCCTTTTTTTTTTTAGCAAGACGGACGTAAAAATCATAGGAACTCTTCTCTCTCTTACGTTTCATTGGTTAGCCTAAAACCGGTCGACAATCAGGAAAGTCTTCCAAATAGCACATAGAATGCACATGTTGGTTTGATAAAAGGGGTACCTCTCCTAGACGAACCTGGCCCCTGTGTTGAGTGTCACTAGGTCAAACGCACGCGATGCAAATAAAGTGTATCCTACTAGGGATAATATTGCTTGTGACTTATTCTGCTAGGTTTGACATCCTGAAAGAGAAGGTGTATGGACTGGCTTATCCGAGTGGACAACTCGAGCCGAAAAAGGGTTAGATTGCCGGTAGTAGAGCTTTTTCAGCTTCACTAATGGTCCAACCCTGCCGCCTAACATATGTGACTAATAAACCTGAACCAGGAGCGTAATCGCACACAGGCTCATCTAGGACAGAATATTTTGTGGAGCGTAACCGCACACATAGTGAACAGTGGTGAATGTGTTCAGAGACTCAAAAGGGTGCGTGAGAGAAGACAGTTTACATATACAACCACATAATATCAAAGCAGTAAATAAGCGGCAAAGAGCACATTAAGTCAACAAATAGAGAATATATCCGAGAAATAAAGCACGTCATATACAAGTCAATATATAAAGCTCGAATTCTGGTTATCATCAGCTGAGTTGCCAGAGATATCACACCCCATTTCATCCCGAAGGACAAACCAGTTTTATCATTAAAGGATTTTTCCAATTAAAGTGACGTTTTGAGAAGAGATTATTTAATTTACAGAGTCACCATTTGAAATTGAGTTTTGGTGCTCCAAGTCACCTTATGAATCCCTAATCAAAAGAAAATGACTCTATTTATTATTGGTTCGCCAAAATAAAAGATCGGGTAAGAAATTCTGTTGACCGGGGAGAAGTTATTAAGCATTCCCCAAGTCCCGTGATTCTAGCGCGATCGCTTTTATTGACTATACTTGTCTAAAATTAATCTTGGATAAAGTGTTTTTGCCTTTCTCGCTTAATTACCTAAAATTAGCTTAGAAATGTGACTTATATTATCACCTTAGGAGCGTAACCGCACAAAACTTCTTTCAAATCAACTTCTTTTGAATCATTAAGAGTTGACTAAGGAGCGTATCCACACACATGGCTAAACTCAAATTGATTGCACTTTTCTAACAATTTTGAGTTAAAAATGGAGTCGAGGAGAGTAACCCCACACGAGACTCTTTGGGATTTGGTGATTTGTGCTAGCCAAGCAGTGTAACCACATACACGGCCAACCCATTTTATTAGAAAGTCAAGGAGCGTAACCGCACACATGACCCTTTAAAGTGTTAATTAATATTTAACCAAGGACCGTAACCGAACAAATGGCAAACATTTTAAGCGCACCTAAAAGCGTCTACCGTTAAAAGAATTATTTGTCTCTTAAATTCGAGACGTTTATTCTTTATTATTTTCACTCTTTTTTTCTTCTTTTCACAACAAGCCTTGAATTAATCCGCAACTCATCTCGCTCCCTCACATATTTAACTAATTAAAAATGGGTCTTAAAGTTCGGTCTAGGGTCAAAGCAATCATTTATTTTAGGGAAAAGGGTCAAAAATACCCTTCTATTTTGGAAAAAGGGCTAAAAATATCCTCCGAACTTATTTTTGGTCAAAAATACCCCTCTCATCCTTAAAGTTTTCAAATATACACCTGTCTTGATGAAAATTATCCCCCAAAATAATCCAAAATCATTTTTTAAACCCGCTCCATCATTTAAACCCGACCCAACTAAATAATAACCCATAAGATTCCCTTATTCCCTTAAACTTCAAACCTACATATTGGGGGAATAAAGTGATCTTATGAGTTATTATTTAATTGGATCGGGTTTAAAAAATGATTTCGGGGTTGTCAAGACAGGGGTATATTTGAAAACTTTAAGGATGGGAGGGGTATTTTTGACCCAAAATAAGTTCGGGGAATATTTTTAGCCCTTTTTTCAAAGTAGAGGGGTATTTTTGACCCTTTTCCCTTTATTTTATCCCGAAGCCTTTCCCTTTTTAAAATTTCTCATTCGATTAATTGTTGAAATAAAGTGCTCGTAAACATCAAAAGCCCTATAAAAATTCCCAGTGAATAAATGCAATTAAACAAATACCACACATCATTATTTAAAGGAACATTGACTAAAATATGACACTAGCTGATGAAATTGCTAGCAAATGGCAGTAAAGGAAAAAGAAACTTAAAATCCAGTTAAACTATGAGAAGATCCTAATGTCAACTCAAATTTCTCTGTTTCTCAGGATTAGCATTCATGATGAATAGCTACAAAACTATTTAAACATCCAGTACTTAAAAGTAATTATTAACTCAACAGATTTAACACATCATAAGAAAGATTAACGAAGCATACTCATTCAGATAAGAAAAGAAATACAGGTAAATAAATGAATGTTTAAGCCTCTTGCAACTTATTAAAGAGAAAACAGAATCAACAGAGAAGACCTTTGGTAAATCATTCTTCACGAGAAACAAACAGAACCAACAACTTTGATAAGTCGTATTCATAGGCTTTATTAAATAGTCCTCATTTAAAAACAAATCCGAATGAAACATTGGACTCAAATCTCACAAAGCATCATTAAACAGAACATTTAGCTATGCTATGTTATGCATACCTGGAAACTAACAGAAATTCATAGTACATGACATTATTGCTCAAAAGTTGCTTATCAATTTCATTTAAGACATAAAATACGCATAATTAAATGAGAAGGAAATTTTCGCAGCAAAAAAATACTCCCTCTGTTTGAATTTATGTGAACTTATTTCCCTTTTAGTCCATTCCAAAATGAATGATCTCATTCCTAATTTGAAAACAAATTCACTTTATGAAATGATTTACAGCCACACAAATAATCAAAACTTATTTTGAACCACAAATTTTAAAAGTCTTCATTCTTTCTTAAATGTCGTGCCCAGTCAAATGAGTTCACATAAATTGAAACGGAGGGAGTATAAAAGATGAACCTTTTGTCGCTCAAAATTTTCTTCCGAACTTTGATTTAAGAAAGAGTCCAGATACAGCTCCGAAGGAGACCGCTAGCCGAAAAAACCTCAATCGACGACCTCGATTCTATCCGAAAATGGTGGTTTCATGGTATTTTTGTGCTGGAATGCGGAATTCAGGTGGGTTTAGTGACCAGTGAGTATCTTCTATTTTTGACCTCCATCCTTAATTTTGACCCTTTGTATGTAATCATTTTTGTCTCTTATGGGGGGGGGGGGGATGATTAGAGAAGATGAGGTTTTCTCGTAGGTGTGACTACTGATTAGTGTTCTACGTCTAGGTGCTTCTAGAAGAAGGGTTCTTGCAGCTGTAGGTTCTTAGGAAAAATCTAATGGCTCTTGCGGCTCAATTTTTGTGTGTAGGTTGTTGTGTTTATATAATGTTTCTATTTTTGGTCACTTTTCCTAAAATGTCCTTTGTATGATTGGATATTCTTATCTCCAAAATGAAATATGTCATGAATATAGATAGGATTGAATTTTTGACATGTGGCAACATGCCATTAGTTTCTCCTTCTTCTTTTTTTCATTAAAGCGATAAATAAAATACTACGATGGATATATTAATCAACTACTTTTAAATAAAAAATGAGAAAACCTAAATAATTATACAAAGGAAAAACTCAAAAGTAATTAACTATATACTAGAAAAAAGCGAAACCTATTTTTGTAACTTTTCTTTCTTTTTTGCAAATGAAAACAAAACTTATATTCTAAAAATGAGACTCTTTTTGTAGTTTTCAAATTTTCTGATAAAAACCTACTAAAAATGAAATAAGAAGGTCTAAAGTCAAGATTAAATCTAGAAAATATTTAGATGCTAAAAATGGCAAAAAAACTTTTGGTATGATAAAAAATTAGGTATTTACAGACGAATATTCCTACTTTGAATATTCAGTGTTACTTTTATTTTAGAAATATGGTACTTGGTTCAAATACGGAAGAATTGCTCAAACAAAGAAGGATTTAAAATATTATATTTAGTTGATTTCGAAGTCTTAAATATTAAGAAAATAATTAAATGATTTTTTCTAAATATTATGGATATAGTTAAATGACTATTGTCTCATGTGAAATCTATTTTCAAAAAAATAAAAAAGATAAACGACATTTTACTAAAGGACTACACATATACACATACACACACACAAAAAAAACACATACACACAAAAATAAAAAATGAGCACGGGCTCCGCCTAATTTCTATTATAGTCAGATCACTCTACAACAACGTCCTTATATAACAACGCCTCACTATGACAACCAACTTTTTCTCGGAACAGATTTTTATGGTATATTTTACCTTTCTATAAATAAAAATTTACTTATAACGGCAACAACTATCTTTATAACAGTACGTTCTTTATAAAATTACTTTTTATAATAATTATCTTCTGTTTTGGTAATATAGTAATTAACCATCTTTATATAAATAAAATCGTTACGATTACCAATAATAAGTCTAGAAATTTGACTAAATATCTTGATATTTCAATACAATATTTATGACAAAAAAAATTTATAATCAAGGGCGGCTCAATCATGTTGGTGACCTAAAGCCAAAATATATTAAAAAGGCCTTAAACGTATTTCGTAAACACACAAAAGAACCACCGCCAGATTTTTGGTCTAGTGGGTGCGGGAAGCGAGACTGAGATGGCTTGGGCATATGAAGAGCAGAGACACAGATGCCCCAGTACGGAGGTGTGAGAGGTTGGCCGTGGATGGTTTCAGAAGAGGTAGGGGTAGGCCGAAGAAGTATTGAGGAGAAGTGATTAGACATGATATGGCGCAGTTACAACTTACCGAGGACATGACCTTAGATAGGAGGGTATGAAGGACTCAGATTAAGGTAGAAGTCTAGTAGATAGTAACGTTTATCCTTTCATATTAGTAGTCGCATTATCGCGATATAATTTCTTGTGCTTTGATTTCTGCTACTATCTGTTATTTCTTGTACTTCGATTATCTTATTTTATCCGTGATAGCTACGCCCTTTGCAAAGCGCTTCATCATGGCTTAGTCGCTTTCGTTATTTTCATTTCCATATCGCTTTGAATTTCTTGGCCTTATACGACCTCTTTTTATGCTTTCTATTGAGCGGGACTTTCGGAAGCAGTAGTCCTACATTAGTAGGAGTAAGGTCTGCGTACACTCTACCCTCCCCAGATCCCACGTTGTGGGATTTCACTGGGTTGTTGTTGTTGTTGTTGGGTAAGAGCACACATATCACAGTTCTGAACTCTGTGGTAGGCACAAGCATAATCAATTAGTGTAGAAAGGTAGAGAAACGGGCCTATTGTCCGACAAAATTTCTAATTTTGTATCACTTGCTTTCAGTATTTCTCGGTTTAAAAAGATGACCCCTAAATGTACTTATTTTCTTATGCATGAATCAAGCATGACAAAATTAAGTAGCTAATTTAAAAAAAAACGAGTTGAAATTTGAAAGTACAATCACTAAAAACATGAAAGAGAAATTAATGTAAATAGAGAAGGAAAAATTAGAATTAACGAGGAATATAAATATACTACATTTAATTTAATGAAAAAAATTATCGTTAGGCCGACCTTGCTTATAATTGTCAAATATTATTTAAATGTCAAATTAATATTGTTATAAGTATATAACAAATAGTCACTATAGCAGCTAAAAAGTTTTGGACCTAAAAATATTTTTACAGAGGTTTGAGTGCATATAGAAATGATATTTGAAAGAACAAACACTACTACTAAACTCCGCGACAAGTCAAAATCAACCAAATCAATTGAAATGGAGGATGTAATATTTCTCAAACAATCAAAAAAACATCCCTCCGTCTCAATTTAAGTGTCTTAGTTTGACTGCCCACAGAGTTTAAGAAACAAAGGGACAATTTTGAAATGTGTGTTGTCCTTTAAATTTTATGTTCTTAAACTTGTCAGGTAGAATGTTGGAATTGGAAAACTTACTAATAGAAAGAGGCAGGGGTGAATCTATTAAGGCCCGTGGGGATGCCACGTCACTCGCAAGCTTCGGTGAAAACGCTATGTATATATGTATACATACATATGAAATCGTATAAATTGCTGGATTACCACCCAGAGTAACAAATGGCCTAATAGTGCCAGTGGGAAGGGGAAATAGTTTCCTCCTTGGTGACTAGGGTTCAAGCCTCACTTACAACATTTAATTGTCTTTTTGGCTTGCTGCAGTAAATAGACAGCACAGCAGCACACGTACACAATAAATTCCACAAATTTTTGAACCCTTTTATATCAGTTGCCTCTTTCCTTTTTTCATTTCCTTTATTCCTCTTGACTTTTCTTTTTGTCATTTCCTTAATTCCTCTTGACTTGCTTTTAAGGTAATAATACATATCACTAAATCAGTTGCTTTTATATTAAACAAATAGGAAAGATCTAATCTGTGCGCCAAGTTGTTGTAATTATTATGTATTTTCGTTCTACTGTTTTGTCTAATATAAATGAAAAAGACTAATAACTCGACCCGAAGCCCAATTTAATCGACCAAAAATTTACTCTATTTGGATTTTGAAAAAAAAAGGGGCACCCGGAGCCTCCAAATCCTGGATCCGCCTCTTGAAGGAGGCACTCTTTTTTGGGACAGACCAAAAAAAGAAAGTAAGACACTTAAAATTGGGACGGAGGGTGTATTTATTTTGTCCAAAATATAGCATTATAGTGTACAAAACGAGACATGACATTGGCTTCAGTTTCTGGGGTACAAGTTCACATAATAATGTTCTGCTTGAGATATCTTCCCTGGAATTACCATTCCTTTCCATCCATCTTTATGTTCCTAATAAATCGATGTCTTATCTAATGACAAAGTGTAGCTCACTGCAGAGGTACATTAAATTGGTTAGATTAATTTTCTAGGTTTTCAGGCATTCAGGATGAGATAATGAACAATTCATTTTGATATGATGCATCTCTTTATAGCATTTTTAGTAGAGCTCTCAGACTCAGTATAGATAATGAGTAAATCTGGCTGAAACTGAAATTGAAACAAGTGAATTGGTAAAGTCGTCTCGAAGGACCCGAGGCCTTCACGCGTTAATTGAGTTCTCTCAATTTCCATTCTTACTAATTAAAAGTTTTCAAGATAGCAGATGCACCAGTGAGGAGGTGTTAGATGTTGGATAGGGTGGGTATGAGTAGAGGTAGGGGTAGACTGAAAAAGTATTGGGAGATGTTATTAGACATGACATAGCGCAACTCTTCAGCTTACCAAGGACATGACCTTAGATAGAAAGGTATAGAGATTGCGGATTAGGGTAGAAGGTTAGTAGGTAGTTGAGCGTTGTCTTGCTTTTAGGCGGGATATGCATGGTGGTAGTTTAGCACACCATGTCTGTCATAGTATTAGCCCTATTCAGGTAATCTGTTGCCATTTGACATCTGTTTATTTTATACCTACTAACGCATTATTTATTTCGTTGTGTTACTGTTCTCTGTAAAGCTTTCCTTATTAGTTGCTATGTTTTCTTCACTGCCATATTTTCTTTTTCATAACTGTTTTGATTTGCTGCACTTGGTAGGGTCTTCCGGGAACAACCTTTCTACCTAATGAGGTGGGGGTAAGGTCTGCAACCCTCCCCAGACCCCACTTGTGGGATTACACTGGGTATGCTATTATTGTGGTAAAAGCTGTCAAGATAAATGGAAAATTTTCGGAGAGAAACTTTTGAACGATTGCAAAAGAGTTTACTTAAGCGGATAAATGAACTATAGTCATACATGGACCACAATACTCGGGATTTCTTTCACCTCCTCGTGGAGCGTAAATGCTGTATATCCAAATGACGGCAAACGTCTAAAGACAAATCATAATCAATATTAGCCATTCATTTTTCATCAGGCTTAGTCTGTGTTATTGCAGGGAAACAAATGCCAGAAGAGAGTGCTTAAAGTTTCATAAGAAGGAAAAGAGGGAGATAAATGTTAGACGAAGGAGTTCTTAAATTATTATTAGCATCATTTATTTTCTTTTAGGGATGAAATTTCATTTATTTTCTTAAATATCTTTAGACCTTATTAACGATGGAACATTCGGTAGTTGACTCATGTTTAATATGGACACTAGGTGTCTAATATATTTCACTTACAAAACTTGGTGACATTATATCAAGAATGGTTGTCAGATGCATTATTGTATATTACCGATAGTTTTGCTCATTTGTTTGTGTGTTTTTTTTCACTCCTTACCTGATAATATGTAGAAAAAGGTGTTACATAGTGCAAGGGTAGAAGAGTCATTCACTAGTCTACGGTTAGTGTCCTAATTACGGTCAGTTAGTTAGTTGGTTAGGATTAACAATGTATTAAGCTCTCAACTCAAGTATAAAGAGCTTCATGGTGCCTTGTATTCATTTCAACTTAATCAATGCAAATTGGTCTCTTCTCTCTCAACCTATCTCCTCCTCCTCTTCTTCTTCTTCTTCTTCTTCTTCTTCTTCTTCTTCTTCTTCTTGTTAGGGCTAATTGCCTACTGATTCTAGCACAATTTCATAATAGTGTGAATAGAACTTATTCTTTTTCTTCGAGTTATAAGTTTTTTACCTATAAGTTATTGGTCTTTGAAGATTTTAGCAAGAAGAAAAGGCTTCTTGTATTTCTGAATGATTATACAACCCATAAGAATGGGTACTTATACATGAGTTCTAAGAATAAATAAGGAAAGACAATATTACACATTACATTAATACAATATATTCCTAAAATTAAGCTATCAATCTTAATCATCAATAGCAAATCAACATCTCAATCTTAATCATTAATACCAAATCAACACTCCCCCTCAAGTTGGTGCAAAGATGCCGCACATGCCCAATTTGCAAACCAGTGTATGAAAAGTTCGTTTGTTGAGGCCTTTGGTAAACACATCAGCTAGTGGTTTTTCCGATGACACATGGAACAAACTCAAGACACCACCCGTGACTTTTTCTTTGATGAAATGTCGATCAATTTCAACGTGCTTTGTTCCTTCATCTTTGAATTTGGATTTCGAGCTATGCGGTGCAACCTTGTTGTCACAATACAAGAAAAGTTTCCTTTTTTGACATCTCAATTCTTCTAGTATCTTTTGTAACCACAAAAGTTCACAAACACCATGGGCCATAGCTACATGTTCGCCTCCGCACTCGATCACAGCTCACCTACACTTTGCTTCTTGCTTCTCCAAGTGACTAAGTTTCCTCCTACGAGTGTACAGTAACCAGATGTAAACCTTCTGTCATCTAGAGATCCAGCCCAATCTGCATCTATAAAGGCTTCTATTTGGAGGTGATCATATCTGGAGTAAAGTATGCCTTTTTCTAGAGCAGACTTCAGATACCGCAAAATGTGAAAGACAACTTGCATATGAGGATCTCATGGATCGTACGTAAGCGTGTCACACCCCAAATCTTGATAGAGCATGATGGGCACCCGACCTGGCAACCCAGGGCCGAGCGAACCGCGGATCCTCGTGATACTCATAAACATCGGGCCCTTAAATCATGACACGAGCGCACGATGTAAACTTTTCAAAAAAAAAAAAACACCCTCGCCTTTCGTCTTTCCCAAATCAAGGAAAATGCGTATACACATGAAACTTGTAACCTGATGCGTAAGGACACATCGGCTACAGAGCCGCTTACAAAAACCGACATGTACTATACGTGACTACGTACGCAAAGTCTCTAACATAACTCAAGATACCATAACATAGATACTCGACTCGGCGGCCTCCCAGGAAGGAAATGGGGCTCGCGGTGATCCGAAATTTGGAACATCTTTACCGCTGGTATGCTCACTCATCTGTATACACACAACGTGGCACGAAACGCAGCCCTCGAAGAAAGGGGGTCAGTACGGAATATGTACTGAGCATGTAAAGCATGGAATACGGTAAACAGGATCATACTGAAATACGGAGTGTAGAAAACTAGTACAATAACGAGAAAATCATAAGGCTTGCCTTTGAAACATAAATCATGCATGTCAATATCATATCCAATTCATTATGGGACTTAGAAACATAAGTGAGTAATCATCTTGTACATATGCATATATAACGTGTCCCCCCTCTAGAAAGCGAGGGACTCGGTAAATAGAATCATCATATCATCATGTCATCATATCATCATGTATATATATACCATACCCGGCCCTCTAGTGAGGGACTCGGTGAATAGAATCATCGTACCATCATGTCATCATGTCATCATATATATATATATACCGTGCCGCCCTACAGTGAGGGACTCGGTGAATGAGATCATGTCTCCATCATGTATATCATACTCGGCCCATCCCGTGGGTGGCGCCATGATCATATCATCATGTATGCATACGTGTACCGCCCTCTAGTGAGGGACTCGGTGAACGATGTAGTGAAGCCGTGCACGAATACATACCCGCCGGGACTCGGTGAAAAGAAGTAATAATAACTAGCACGACGAGTAGTGAGAAACCATATGCATATAAATCATCATTTCAGACTCGATAGATAAGTAAGTAATCACGCTCGAGCATTAAGACGATAGTCATATTAAATCCGTTCTAAATGCCATTAGGACAACGTTAAAGTGAGTCTTAGAGATCATAGACATGTACTAAACCGGAAAGCCCGCCCATGAAAGTTACGGGCATTATGCGAGAGAGAACACTTTACGAACATATCAAAGCAATCCGAGCCCGTTCATGAAAGTTACGGGCATTATTCAACATAGAATCCTTTGAACAGAACTCTTTATGCAACATTTACTATCCGATCATGAAAGAGACTCAAGGCAACAACACTATATTGAGAGTGCGAATATCAAGAAGTGAATAAGAATCATAAACATGCTCGGATCTTATGAATAGAGTTACCCAAAGCTCGTATTATATCATACCTTACTTACATCTAAGACATGCCAAAAGAAAGAAAGGGATAGGCTTTACATACTTGTTCCACCTCTTATTAGCTACGCTTATTCGTCCAAGCTCGTAAGCCTACACTTAAAAAGGATTCATACTAACATTAGACTCTTTATTGCACACTTGTTCCAAATTTCAAATAAAACTACTCTATACCCCGCCGAAAATCGGGCGGATCTCCCCCTCTTTATATGCCTAGCCCAAATTACAATTCAGACAATCAACAACAACAATAATACCAACCTCAACAACACTATTATTCATACCAACATATTCCATAAACATCCCACACGACGTTTTTCAACATACAACAACAATATGCACTTTCTTCTATCCCAATCAAGGAGTATAGTCTCATCAACACGCCAACAATGTTAGATACTATTTTTATATGCGTAAGTCATTCCATCCACACGGCCACAACACGTCCAAAACAGCCCATAAACACAATAACTACAATACTACATTCTATGACCCTTTTCTCCATGACTAGTTTCATTTTTAAGGCTTGCTAGACCTTCAAATAAACTCAACATAAAAGATGGGATGAATAACATACCTTATGCTTGAAAAAAAACTCAGCCACATCAACCTTTTCCAATACCAAGCTTAAGAAGAAGAAGCAAGAACAATCGCCTTTCACGGACTAGTTTGGCGTAATCTTGTCAAATTCTTGATTTATCGGAATATAATATTTGAGAGATGTTTTGAGAGGCTTCTAGGACTCTTTGGAATGTTAATATGCTGAAAAAAATGGGTTGATGGGGTATTCATAGCCCCCCTAGGTCGGTTACACCGACTTATTCATGTGGGGCCCGCGGAACCATTTGGCAGCTTAGGGTCTTGCTCTTAAAATGGTCATAACTCTTGATTACGACATCGTGTGAGGCCCCACAACATATGGTTGGAAATATCTTTCAATTATCTACAACTTTTATTCTTGGTGTTTTTCCAAATTCCAAACTTATAATGCGTTTTGCCCAAGTCAACTCATCCGAAAACGTTTCCTTAAATCGTCCTTTTGGAGGGCTTATGTCCATATTTGGCTTATGGGTCCTTCTTTGAACTTGCTCAACTTTCCATGTACTACTTGTATCACTTATAATATATCCTTTACAAAATCCTGACCTGTGGGCCCCACCTTAACTCATGGTTTCGAGGGCTATCATCGAGTGATCATATTAACCGATTTACTCATACACTCTCCAAATGTCATATATATGTTCTTATGCTCGGATAACATAATATTCATCCATAATCCTTGTGTAACTCTGCGCTCTCCACGAGCTCATACTAAGCCGTCCACGGTCTTGATAACGCGAAATTTTCCAAGGTGTAACATCCTTCCCCTTAGAAACATTCGTCCTCGAATGTTAAACTAGTCTTACGGTCTTATAGGCACTTCGGGGGAGTTCCTTTTATAGCTACCACGTACGGTTTATTTATCAACCAACATAACCCTTGCTCTAGGAATTTAGATTACACAGTAGGCATAGGAAATAAGTAGGGATACTTATTCTTCCTCTCCTTTCGCTTCCCGGAGTCATCTCCTCCGTTATTGTTCCGCCACAATACCTTAACGGAAGTCACGTTTTTAATACGTAACTTTCTTGCTGACGATCCGGTATGGCTATAGGTTGCTCTCGTAGGATAACTCTTCATGGGTGACACTTTCGAAATACCCAATCGCCAATCTAGAACTCTAAGTGTCGTTGTCGATCACTGCAGCATGTTTTACGGTTGACTCTCGAGCTACTAATATTTGTCAAACCAAAAATTTCCGTACTAAACCTTGCCCCACTTTCCTTCAAAGCCTCGGAAGATTAATCCCTTAGTTCACCGGTCCTCCCAATCCTCCTGACCGCCGACGCGAACTTGGACTCTTATAATCGTAACACAAGTACCTACGATCTTGCATCTTCTCGACAATAACTCCAATGTACGTAATCGCTTCTTTCACTTTTTTTTTTTGCCCTCGTGTACACGGTCGAAAGTGAAGCTACCACCTCGCTCTTGTTTTGTCTCTGCCAGTGTAGTCTTGACATGGTGTGCCTTGACTATTTATTATCCGTAAGTACTTCTCTTTTTCTTTCTTGATTTGCTTGCTAGTGACCACTACTTTTCTCGTACGCGGTGCCTTTTCCGCGTTTATCCCTTCGGTACCTTCTCGGCCTACTCTTTTTAATGTACGTCTCACGCCTTAGATATACCTTTACCGACTCCTTATAGTTCGTCGGGGAGTTCATCGATCCGCACACATCCTTGTCACTATCTCTCTACCTTTACCTTTGTAAGTGTTTATTCAACATGACTTTATCGCTAGTGGGCATAATGGCCGTGTTCGTTAAGATATTCCTCCCGTTCCTTTCCAAGACCACTTCCATCGATCCCAAGTACGTATATACATAATGGTTATTCACCCTTTACTATCCTTCACAGCATAGTTACACTTGTGGCAATTAGTAATCCGAGTTCAATTAAATTTGTAACTGCCACCTTTTTGAGCTCTTGCCTATTTGTTTCTTTAACCTACATTTTGAATTCCTTTAAATCTCCCAATACAACTCAAAGCATAGGGCTACGACAATTCTTACTCCATTACGACTCCCCCTTTACCACTTATATGTATATCTAGCTCCATATGATTACATGTACCATTATACCGTAGATCAACTTCATCGTCGTTATTCTTTATCGTATTTCAGGGTAGCACTTTTGCAATTCTAGTCGGGCATAGCTTCGTATTGATGGTTTATATACTCCATAGCACATGCTTTCATATTTCTTACTCTTTTACTTTTTCAACACTTTGATCTCCCCGCCTTTCATCTACTCACCTTTCTTCTTTTTCAAATATCGTTGTATTAGGACTTCCCAATCTTAACCGGTAGTGGGAACGACATCATTTACCTTGTAACTGCGGTACCATATCTTTTGTTTTGTCCCTTGAACTCCGTTACCCTGTTCGATTAATGCCCTCCCTACACTGCAACATTGGTTGCCGGGATACACATACCCACTGATATAGCCATGTACGGGATAGCATGTGCATACCTATATATATATAATTACTACTATCTTTCTTCCAAAAAAATTTCCAAACGCTATTCAACTTACCACCTTCTATACGATGCACCATTTCTCTTCCCCGGTTCGGCCTCGTCTGATCCCATGTGACTTCTTAAGATTTTCGCCCACTCTCATACTCTAATTTCCCTTAGGCTACTCTAACTTCCGTTTGGTTCTCTTGTGTCGACTTATAGAACTTTTAGTACACTTCCCAAGGGGTCACCCATCCTAAAATTTCTCTCACTCAAAGACGCTTAACCTTGGAACTCCGATGAAATACGATGCTTTTAATACTAATATGATGCGTCCACCTCACCGCATGACGCCCGTCACATAATGCGGGAGTAAGTTGAAGTCTTAACAGATTTCGAAACGTTCTCATAACACATCTCCCTTCGAATTAGAAGGGTCTCTTACTCTTACGACTCACAATTACTATTTTAGGCCTTTTCCAATCCTCAATATTCACTTTCATCTATGGATATGCCTACTTTCCGTCCTAGACTTCCCGGATTCCCAATGGTGGTGAACACGCCTTGATCGCCGTTACTTATAAATACTTGGTTATCGGCCTTTAGATTCCCGTCTTCATTTTACCTCGTTCCTCATCCTTTCTATATAGGGTCTTTCACATTCCCATCGCTTATAGTACTCGTATCCTGGCTACACATCTACATCTATTCACTACTTGTCATCTCGCTCTCTTCTTGTTCTTCTTCCAATTACCCTTTCTTTTCTTACACTTGCTATCATTTCCGTTATTATATAACCCTTATTCCAAACTTCCTTACGAACTTGATAAGCCTTCCTTATTCGTTCTATAGCTCGCTTTTCCGTTTCACACTTGCCTTTACATTCTAGCTACATAGATCACACCATAGCTTTGGCCACCTTCTCACTAGGCTTTACTCATTTTCGTAACAATCCTTATTATGTCCTGTTCGTATTCGATCCCATAGTGTAACACTTCTTAACTTCTTACCCTTTCTGGTCAATCTTATCCTTAATATCTCACAAGCTGTCTTATCAACACACTCATATCCGTCACACTTCATTTTCCTCTGTACCCTTGTCTTAATCACACTATTACTTCTTTTAACTATAAACTCGTCGTGATCCATCCCTGCTTATCAATTCAGTCGGTACCTTAATATAACTCTCTATCAAGGTTTGCCAGCCTTTTCTAAATCGTCTCTTAGTATCACAAGCCCTTTCCAATTTCTTTTTACCATATCGATATCGACCTCCTAATTGCTATCACCATTAATTCAGCAGTTAACTTATTCCTCAAGGTCAGCCGTACTCGCAACTTAGTCAAATCCTATCATCACTATTAGTATAACCTTTCAAGTCATATCACAAACCTATATCTCATTCTCTTCTTATTTCTAGGAAAATTTTGGCAGAGTTTCCTCTGTATTTCTTACTATCTCAAAACCTGCACGCAGGAAATACCAACAATGCCTCACAGGGCCAACATATATATATATATATATATATATCATATCATATCACAGCCACACAGGGCTCCCAATATCAACAACAGTACGAAAATGATGAACATACCTCGTATGCCCAACTCAAACTGCACCTGTTACACTTTCTTGTTTACTTTCCCTTTTAATCTTCAACTTTACATTTCAATCGTACTTCAATACCTTACCCGACATATATCTTTCGTACCGTTGCTTACCTGCGTACTTTGTAACTTCCAACATCATCAATCACTTTCTTCTATCGATGTCATTCTTCTGCTGCGATCAAAGGTTAGTGCAAGACATCTCATTGCCTATGGCTTGGCTCTATGGCACGATCTCAGATGTGAAAGAAGAGTAACCACCCTAGATGCCCCGTAGCCTCCTGTTTATAAATGTGGCGCGCTTCACACCATAAACAGGACTCTACTGGACACGACTTTGCAGACAACTCCTAGGACGAACTGCTCTGATACCAATTTGTCACACCCCAAATCTTGATAGGGCATGATGGGCACCCGACCCTAACTTAGGGCCGAGCGAACCCGCGGATCCTCGTGATACTCATAAACATACTGGGCCCTTAAATCATGACATGAGTGCACAATGTAAACTTTAAAAAAAAAAAACCTGCCTTTTGTCTTTCCCAAATCAAGGAAAATCTGTATACACATGAAACTTGTAACACAATGCATAAGGACACATCGACTTACAGAGCCGCTTACAAGACTGACATGTACTATACGTGACTCTGTCTGCAAAGTCTCTAACATAACTCAAGATACCATAACATAGATACTCTGACTCGGCAGCACTCCGGAAGGAAATGGAGCCCGCCAGTCCATCTGGAACATCTTCTGCTAGTATCCTCTACTCATCTGTATACACCTGCGTGGCATGAAATGCAGCCCCCGAAGAAAGGGGGTCAGTACGGAATATGTACTGAGCATGTAAAGCATGGAATACGGTAAACAGGATCATACTGAAATAAGGAGTGTAGAAAACTAGTACAATAACCAGAAAACCATAAGGCTTGCCTTTGAAACATAAATCATGCATGTCAATATCATATCCAATTCATTATGGGACTTAGAAACATAAGTGAGTAATCATCTTGTACATATGCATATATAACGTGTCCCGGCCCTCTAGTGAGGGACTCGGTAAATAGAATCATCATATCATCATGTCATCATATCATCATGTATATATATACCGTACCTGGCCCTCTAGTGAGGGACTCGGTGAATAGAATCATCGTACCATCATGTCATCATGTCATCATATATATATATACATATACCGTACCCGGCCCTCTAGTGAGGGACTCGATGAATGAGATCATGTCTCCATCATGTATATCAGACTCGGCCCATCCTGTGGGCTGGCGCCATGATCATATCATCATGTATGTATACCGTACCCGGCCCTCTAGTGAGGGACTCGGTGAACAATGCAGTGAAACTGTGCACGAATACATACCCGGCCCGGGACTCGGTGAAAGAAGTAATAACAGCTAGCACGAGCAGAGTAGTGAGAAACCATATGCATATAAATCATCATTTCAGACTCGATAGATAAGTAAGTAATCACGCTCGAGCATTAAAACGATAGTCATATTAAATCCGTTCTAAATGCCATTAGGACTACGTTAAAGAGAGTCTTAGAGATCATAGACATGTACCAAACCAATCCGAGCCCGCCCATGAAAGTTACGGGCATTATGCAGTAGAGAACACTTTACGAACATATCAGCAATCCGAGACCATTCATGAAAGTTACGGGCATTATTCAACATAGAATCCTTTAGGAACAAGAACTCTTTATGCAACATTTACTATCCAATCATGCAAGAGACTCAAGGCAACAGCTCGACTATATTGAGAGTGCGAATATCAAGAAGTGAATAAGAATCATAAACATGCTCGGATCTTATGAATAGAGTTACCCCAAAGCTCGTATTATATCATACCTTACTTACATCTAAGACATGCCAAAAGAAAGAAAGGGATAGGCTTTACATACCTGTTCCACCTCTTATTAGCTACGCTTATTCGTCCAAGCTCGTAAGCCTACACTTAAAAGGATTCATACTAACGTTAGACTCTTTATTGCACACTTGTTCCAAATTTCAAATAAAACTACTCTATATTCTGCCGAAAATCGGGCAGCATCTCCCCTCTTTATATGCCTAGCCCAAAATTACAATTCAGCAACCAATCAACAACAACAATAATACCAACCTCAACAACACTATTATTCATACCAACATATTCCATAAACATCCCACACGATGTTTTTCAACATACAACAATAATATGCACTTTCTTCCATCCCAATCAAGGTGTATAATCTCATCAACACGCCAACAATATTAGATACCATTTTTATATGCGTAAGTCAGTCCATCCACACGGCCACAACACGTCCAAAACAGCCCATAAACACAACAACTACAATACAACATTCTATGACCCTTTTCTCCATGACTAGTTTCATTTTTAAGGCTGCTAGACCTTCAAATAAACTCAACATAAAAGATGGGATGAATAACATACCTTATGCTTGAAAAAAACTCAGCCACATCAACCTTTTCCAATACCAAGCTTAAGTAGAAGCAAGAACAATCGCCTTTCACGGACTAGTTTGGCGTAATCTTGTCAAATTCTTGATTTATCGGACTATAATATTTGGGAGATGTTTTGAGAGGCTTCTAGGACTCTTTGGAATGTTAATATGCTGAAAAAATGGGCTGATGGGGTATTCATAGCCCCCCTAGGTCGGTTCCACCGACTTATTCATGTGGGGCCCGCGGAACCATTTGGCAGCTTAGGGTCTTGCTCTTAAAATGGCCATAACTCTTGATTCCGACATCGTGTGAGGGCCCACGACCTATGGTTGAAAATCTATTTCAATTATCTACAACTTTTATTCTTGGTATTTTTCCAAATTCCAAACTTATAATGCCGTTTTTGCCCCTCCAAGTCAACTCATCCGAAAACGTTTCCTTAAATCGTCCTTTTGGAGGGCTTATGTCCATATTTGGCTTATGGGTCCTTATTATAACTTGCTCAACTTTCCATGTACTACTTGTATCACTTATAATATATCCTTTACAAAATCCCGACATGTGGGCCCCACCTTAACTCATGGTTTCGAGGGCTATCATCGAGTGATCATGTTAACCGATTTACTCCATACACTCTCCAAATGTCATATATATGTTCTTATGCTCAGATAACGTAATCTTCATCCGTAATCCTTGTGTAACTTTTCTCTCCCCTGAGCTCATACTTCGTCCACAGTCTTGATAACGCAAAATTTTCGAAGGTGTAACAAACCGACTCACTAGGCTGACTGAATAGGCTATGTCTGGTCTAGTGTGAGAGAGATAAATGAGTCTTTCAACCTGTCTCTGATATCTCTCTTTATCAACTGACTTTCCAACTCTGCTCTGTAGCTAGTGATTGCTTTCAATGGGTGATTCTGCATATTTGCAACCTGTCATACCTGTTTCTTTCAAGAGATCCAGAATATACTTTCTTTGAGAAATAAAGATTCCTCTTTTTGATCTAGCAACTTCAATTCCCAAGAAGTACGCAATTTTTTAGATCTTGATCTCTTGATCTCAACAACTTCTTCAATCGGGTCATCTCTTCTTTGTCATCTCCTGTCATTACTATGTCATCAACATAAACTATGAGAAGAGTGAGTTTATCCTTGTGATGTCTTATAAAGAGGGTGAGATCCGCATTGCTTTGTTGGTAACCAAAGGAGATCATTGCTTTATAGAATCTGTCAAACCAAGCTCTAGGAGATTGCTTCAATCCGTACAAGGCTTTCTTCAGTATGCATACCTTTCCTTGACTTTGTTCAGTACCAAAATCAGGAGGAATCTCCATGTACACCTCTTCTTCTAAGTCTCTATGAAGAAATGCATTCTTCACATCAAACTGTTGTAAGTCCCAGTCAAGATTAGCTCCACAAGACAGAAGAATTCTAATAGTGTTCATTTTTGCAACAAACGTGGCATGCTCTTCGATAATCCACTCCATAAGTCTGAGTGAATCCTTTAGCCACCAATCTTGCTTTGAACCTTTCAATGGAATCATCAGCTTTATGTTTTATAGTGAAGACCCATTTACAACCAACCAACTTCTTGTCTGGTGGTGATGCGACAAGTTCCCAAGTCTTATCCTTTAATAAGGCCTTCATTTCTTCCATCACAGCTTGCTTCCATTTAGAATCTGCAAAAGCTTCCCTCCAATTCTGGGGAATAGACACAGAAGAAATAGACAAGGCAAAGGCTCTATAGGAGGGTGACAAAGAATTATAGGAAACAAAGTTAGATAAAAGGTGTTTGGTGCAAGATCTGACTCCTTTCCTGTGAGCAATAGGCAAGTCTAACTCATTAGGAAGTATAGATAACTCACCAGAAGAAGAAGGTTTGGCTTCGGCAGGTTGCATGATGGCTTTTTCTTCTCTATTTCTCCTTGAGTAAGTTATCAAATCAGGCCTATCCAAACTCCCAACAGTCTCCCCCTGAATTCTTTCTCCAATTTCACTTTCCCTTGTGGCAGTAGTTTCAACAGTCTCCCCCAGAATTCTTTCTCCAATTTCACTTTCCCTTGTGGCAGTAGTTTCAACAATAGAACTAAGGAAAACCATCTCTTCTTCCTCATAATTCTCCCCCCCTGAAGAGGTGATGGTGTAATACTGAAATAGGGATTAGATTCTCAAAAGGTAACATCCATACTGACAAAGAATCTCCTAAAAGGAGGGTGATAACATTTGTACCCTTTCTGTGTTGGAGAATACCCAATAAAGACACATTTAAGTGCTCTAGGTTCAAGTTTCCCAGGATTCCTAGCATGAACAAAGCAAACACACCCAAATATCTTTGGAGGAACAGTATAGTCAGTTTTACCCTTTAAAACTTCTAAAGGACTCTGAAAATTAAGAGTTTTAAGTCGCATTCTATTAATGAGGTAGGCAGCTACTAGAATGGCATCTCCCCAGTAAGGCTTCGGCAGATTCATGGTAAACAAAAGGGATCTTGCTACTTCTAACAAATACCTATTTTTTCTTTCAAAGAACTCCCATTTTGTGCACTAGTATAAGGACAACTAGTTTGATGGATTATCCCAAAAGACTCCAAGTAAGCTCCAAAAGTTTTATCCATGTATTCTGTGCCATTGTCAGTTCGAAATATCTTTATCTTAGCCTCAAACTGAGTATAAATCATCTTATGAAATAACTGAAAATAGGAGAAAACTTTACTTTTGGCTTTTAACAGATATACCCATGTCATTCTAGTGCAACAATCGGTACAAGTAACAAACCATCGACTACCAGACAGAAAGTGTTTGAGTAGGACCCTAGACATCAGAATGAATAGTCGAAAAGGGAATTGTACTTTTATTGTCACTTAGAGGATAAGAGTTTTTAGTGTGCTTGGCATATTCACATGAATCATAAGACAAAGATTCGAACTCAGTTCTAGAAAATAAACTAGGGTATAACTTTTTTAAAGCAAAAAAAGATGGGTGCCCCAACCGTCTATGCTACTGTATTATTTCTCGGTTGACATCCTTATTTCCTACAAAAAAGCCTGACTGAGTCTCGAGTTCCATCGATCAAATATAAGCCATCATGCAATCTACCACTGCCAATCTTCTTCCCTATATGAAAGTCTTGAAAAACACAATAATCAGGAAAGAACCTGACACTGCAGTTTAGTTCTTTGGTGATAGCGTTAACAGATAATAGGTTTAGGAAAATCAGGCACATGAAGAATGGATGATAAGGTAATATCAGGAGTACAAACGATTGAACCTGTTCCAGAGACAGGGGTTAGGGAGCCATTGGCTATTCTGACATAATCCCCTTTGGGACTAAGAGAGTAATTTTGAAGGCCTTTAGAAAAGCCTGTCATGTGTCTATTCGCACCAGAATCAATAATCTAACAATTAAGCTGAGCATTAAAAGCAATACCTGACTGCACATAATTGGGGCTAGCAACACTAGAAGAGTCAAGTTTGTTCAAAAGACGGTGAAGATGTTAAACTTCATCCTAAGACAAAGTCTCTTCAGAAGTAGTGTCACCCATATTATCTACCATTTTTGTGTCACCCATAATTTTAATAGATAATAACCCAAACAGAATTTAGAATATGAAAAGATCAACTTTAGAACCTGGATGGGAAGGGTCAGAATAGGCCTATGACCCGAGATCTGAAAAAAAAAATTCTAAAAAAAAAAAAAAAAATCGCCCGAAAATTAGCTGCCACGCCAGAATCCTAATTCCGGTGATCGAAAAAAATCAAAACTGGTAGGGATAGGCTCAGAATGTTCCAGCGACCCCAACAAAGAAAAACAATCCAGAAACAAACTGAACAGGAGGAGTTTTTTGTGCGGACAACCACAAAGAGAGAGAAAAACTCAACCTCTTTGATACAACACGGAACCCTAGTGCTGCGAGGGAGAAAACTCACCTCAAAAGGCAGTAATGGCTTTGATACCATAAAGATTTATAGTAAGAAGAAAAGCATTCTTGATTTTCTGAATGATTATACAACCCATAAGAATGGGCACTTATACATAAGTTCTAAGACTAAATAGGGAAAGACAATATTACACAATCAATTCCTAATCAATTGCATTAATACAATATATTCCTAAAATTAAGCTATAAATCTTAATCATCAATATCAAATCAACATCTCAATCTTAATCATTAATACCAAATCAACAGTGTTTTATGAAATATTCCTTTTAGTCATTGGTCGCATCTAGATACAAAAGCGGAATAGGCAAAGTGATTGGATGAATAGCAAGAGATTGAGGCTAGGGTTCAGGAGTTAAAGAGTGAGTAGGACAAGCCAAATATCCACAACAGATATGTTGAAATGGTAGAAAATTATTGTGTTTTTGTTAAATTCATTATATCAAAATTCAACAGTGTGGTGGCAGGGATCTAAACTATGGATATTCTATGTTTCCTATTATTTCTCTATAGAGTAATTAAAGATTGTATATGCTTTGAAGTGTATACATCTCCGTCTCTACAACTTTCTATTGTTGAGTGTTGGAAGTCCTATATGGCAGGAAACAATTAAAAAAAAATGCATGAGCTTAGCTACCGCGTTGCACACGACCGTCTAATGGTTTAGCAACTGTCTTCATCTGCATCCAATCCATTTAGAAAATCTTCCGGTAGAGATCCTCATTTCCGTATATTCTCAATGTTGAGGCAGGAAACAAACTACGGCGTACTGGTAGTCACATTATGTAAGACTTTTGTCATTTCAGATTTCTTAGTTAGTCATGGTGGAGGAGAATTAGATATTATCATGATGATTTAGACAATGTGAATGTGACACCCCCCCCCCCCCCAAACCAAAATGATGTTAGTATGTTATATTCTAATTACATGCTAATATGCTTGCCCTCCGTAAGTGTCACATGTTTTATTAAGTCATATTGTCACATATTTAACAATAAAGAAGTAGTATTATTTATGGAGAAGTTCGCCGTGAAAATTTTGTACTGGAGTAGAAATTAGCTTTATTAGATGTTGTCATAATGCCTCATTCTCACTTTCTTTAAGTTTTCTGTGCTTCTTCTTCCTTTTCTGTTTCTATGTCAGCGTCTCTATTTGTTCTATAGTTATTTACGGTTACTTTTTGATTCCTCAAGTGTTGCATGTTGAGAATTTTTAGAGACGGACCTAATTGAAATTTGAGAATTTTTAGAGATGGACCATGTAATTGAAGGTATCAAACTCCGGATTGGATTTTTCTTTTTGAGTTCAATGCGAAGAAACAAGTCATGACTCCAACTATGGAAACTGGTGATCTGTGGGTGGCTCATATTTGAGAGGTAGGGAATGAACTTCTAAATTAGTAACTATTTTTAGAGGTTACTTTGGTGGTGAAAGGTAAGACAGCAGATTATATTTTATTTTCTCGTTCTTCATTTCAATTGCACAGATTGGAGAGCTCTTTCTCTTCAAGCTCTTTCTGGTATGTTCTCTTACTCTTTCTTTCTTTCGCCCTTACTTCTTGGATTGGATTTGTAATTTCTTTGTTTTGGTTGTTGCTTTCATGATTTTGCTGCATTTTTTACTCTGCCGAGGTTTCAATTTTTTTCTTAATTGCAACCTGTTGTTGATTATGGGAGTTTGATGTTCAGTTGTTAGTAGTCCCATCCTTTGGATTCGTTTGTTTATTAATTCTATCAATGCATATAAGTCTTTGTGCCTCATTTTCACATGAACGTCATTATTTTGTTGAAATGCCACGAATATGATATGAGTTGTACAGCTAAGATGATTACTATTCTTTTTATTGTTCTGCCATATTAGCAATATTATAAATAGAAGAGCTTGCAAATATTAAGGAAGTCTTCTATTTCTGTGTGGAAGGAAGAAAGATCACCATCTCTTTTATGGATCCATATTGGTAGCAATAGATGTTTGGGTGCATCTATTATAGTTGCCAATTATACACTCGATTAGAAATATTGTACTAAAAGATGAAAATAGACGAAAAAGCTAACATCACATATATACATGCTAGATACTGAAAAATACCAGTACTTTAGCTCATGATCTATGAATGAAATTTTGTTGTACTTGCCAAAATTACATAAGGTTCTTTCCTTCCTTGATTGAACTCTTAGTAATATTTTTGTGGAATCATTGTAGGCGGAGACCTTCCTAACTCTACTGTAATAAATTTAATCCTCAAAGTCAAGTGACTACCCTTGAAAAGGCAACTAGACTTAGACTATAATTATCCTTCTTACTTCATAAAAAAAAAACTAGACTTACACCATAATTGCTTCCAGAGAACCACAGCAAGCAGATTGTCATATTCCCTTTACAAGGTTTACTGGACGGGATTTCTTCTTCTGTCTGTTATCATAGAAACTGGCTTATTGTTGCTAAATATTGCTCTAAGGTCTAGTTCTAGAATTTTAATGACTATTCCCACGCCTTTAAGTATGCCAGCTGACCATAATTAGTTTGCAGTTGGCCTTTGATCATTAGACCAGTTACAAGATTGACTTAGCCATCCAATTTCCTTAAAAGGCGTTATAATTTGGGTATTATAGTCCTTTTGTCATGGAGCGACAAGTCAACATGGCAGAAAACAACGAAGAAACCGATGCTGAAAAAAGCGTGAAGCAAATAGCAATCATCGGTGCCGGGGTCTTCTTGTATGCAAACACGCACGGGAACAGGGATTTGATCCTATAGTCTTTGAATCCTCGAATGGTATTGGCGAAGTATGGTCCAACACCATTGAGTCCACTAAGCTTCAAACAGCCAAAGATTTTTACCAGTTCTCAGATTTTGCATAGCCAGAGTGAGTCACCGAGGGCTTCCCTCGTCATGATCAAGTCAAGGACTATATTAACTCCTATGCACTTCACTTCAACATCGTTCCCCATATTCGGTTTAACTCCAAGGTAGTTAGCATTGATTACTGCTGTGAGGATGATGGTGAAGAAATGCCTGCTGGTTGTGATGAGGGTCTGTGGGGTGGCACAAGCCAGGCATTCCCTCCTAAACGCAAATGGGTTGTCACAATACTTGATATCCTCCATCCCCTATGTTATATCCCGTATTTTGTGCATTGGGACATTCCGAGCTAACTACGATAAGTTAAGGACAAGACTATTCCGGGATACGAGGTTGAGACTTTTGACCTTCGATTTTGTTTTAAGGCATAAGTTGCTTATGATTTTATTGGTATGGAATATTAAGGAAAATTTGGGGTTAAAAGTGAATTATGGAAAGTTAATTAATTTTCATGAAATGGCCAATTGGGCCGTGTGGCATATGGGTGGTTCCCATGGCTTGGCCAAATTAAATTCATCCAAGCCATGTGTGGGCCATGGGACATTTGGATGAATCATATAAGTTCATGCTAGATGACTTAGCAAGACATTAGTCATCTTTTTCAACTTAGAAGCTTGGAGAAAAATGGAGAAAAAAGAGGAGAGGAGTTCGGCCAAGGCTGGCCGAACATGGACCATGGAAATCTTGATCAAAAAAATTATTTTTTCTAGCCTTTCAACTCTTTAGAAGGTGCATAACAACATGGAGTAATTGTTGGAGTAGCAAGAACAAGTGTTAGTTCAAAGCACCAACCCTAGCCAAGTGAAGAACTAAGTGAAAAAATTAAGGTTCAATCTTCTTTTACATGTATTATGGATGGTTTGAATGTGTTGTAGTGTGTAGAAATGAATGAAATTCATGAAATTGAGATGTTGGTGTTGTGGCGAATGGGGGAAATTTGTTTTTGGTAGGACATGATGAACAAATTTTATTTAGTATTTTTGGTTGTTGTTGTATGGATTCTATGATGAAAATGATGGTTTAATGATTCAAATTGAAGTTGTAATCGTTTGTAGGTTGTTGGAGAAGGTAATGTGATTTTATTATAGTTTCTTGTATTATTGAGGTTAATGTTGTTAATGTGTAGATTGTTGGTGTAGTTCATGAATTTGGAAGAAAGAAATGTGTTGTTGTGTGTTCCTATTGAAATTCGAAGGTTTCGGGTTTGTGGTATGTTGGTTGGATTGTTTGGAATGTTGTGCGGATTGTTTGAAGCATTCTTGAATCTTGTTTGAATGGTTTCGTATTAGTACTAGAATGTATGTGCATTGGTATTGGCTTGATTGTATGTGGTTGATTTGAACGCAAATGGAATGTTGTCGAATTATGTAGAAAAGAGTTATTGACGCTAGAATGCATTTGGAATTACTTATTGATGTTGTTAGTATGGTTGTTGGTATTGTTGTTGAAGATTTGGCCGAGTTGAATTCTCGGGGTTGTTGAATTCTGACGGGGGAAATGCTTGCCCCAAATTTACGTAAATGAAGTGCTAGCTTAGAATTGGATTTCTAAGTGCTTATGACTAATGTTTGGTGTTTAACGACGTTGTTGTAGATCTTAGGAAGCTGAGACTTAAGTTTGGATTAGCTTAGGACGCGGACGAGGTATGTAAAGCCTAACCTTTCTTTCTTTTGGCATGTCTTAGTTGTAAGTAGGCTATGCTACGAGCCTCGGGGTAACTCCATTCTTGCGATCCGAGCATGTCTACGACTCTTATTCACTTTTTAATGTTGGCATTTGTAATGTAATAGAATAACGGTCGTTATGTCTTTGGTATGATTGGATTTTAAATGTTGCATAAAAAGTTTTATCCCTAAAGGTTCTATGACGAAAAAGGGCCGTAACTTTCGTAGACAAGAATCGGATCGCCTCGATATGCTCGTAGAAGGCTGCGTAGCGTATAATGACTATACCCTCCATAGGCGGGCTCGGATTGGGTTGACGCTCGTCCGTGGGTCCCGCGACTTCCCTTTGTATAGTTCTAACGACTTTTGAAAGAACTTAGCATGACTATCGTCTTAACCCTCGAGCGTCGATTACTTACTTACCTATCGAGTCTGTAATGACGATTATGTTCTTGACTTCCATAAGCTACTTCATCTGGTCTTGATACGTATCTACGATCTCTAAAGTTCAATTTGATATGCTCCCGAGTGACATTCGGGGGAAACTTGATTTGACTATTCTCTTGGTTTTAAATGATAGTTCGTCTTGACTATTCTATGGAGTTTTTGAAAATGTTTTAAATTGCATATGGTTACTCACGACTTTGCTCGTGCATTATGTTATTATCTCTTTCACCGAGTCCCGGGCCGGGTATGTTATCGTGCGCACTATGTTATATTCCGGAGTATGATGTGTTCCAGTTCGCGAGCCCGCTAGAGGGGGCCGGGTACCCGTGTATATTTGGTGTTATCGTGTTATGGCGTTATGATGTGTTATGATGTGTGACGGGGATACGGAGATATGAAATCTTACGGTGTTATCTTGTGTTATGGCGCCCAATGACGGGAGCGACCATGTTCTAGAGAGCCCATACATGATTTATGTTTTAATGAGTAAGCATTTTGGTATCTTGGATATTGCATTTACTTTACGTATCTCTTGTTACGATTATGATCCTATTCTTGTTTTTCATGCTTTGCGTACTCGATTACATATTCCGTACCGACCCCGCTTTCTTCGGGGGTACACGTTTCATGCCCGCAGGTACAGATACTCATTTGGCGATCCGCCAGCTTAGGATTTCCATTCAGCTATTCTGGAGCGCTCCCTTGGTCCGGAGCCTATGTTTTGGTACAGACTCTTCCGATGCATATGTATATGTCTATTCATGGGTACGGCGGGGCCCTGTCCCGTCATATGATTTTGTTATTACTCTTAGAGGTCTGTAGACATATGCGTGGGTTGTGGGTAGTCACTATTCAGTTATGTCTGTGTGATTTGTGCTTTGGATGTCCCCCTGTATTATGATAGCCTTACCGGCTTATGTGCGATGTCATCTGCTGACAGTGTAACAGTAATATGTATATGTATTTGTGACAGATTTGGGGCGACGTTTCACTTTTCTGTGTGTATAAGATCTAATTATGCTAGTTATGGTCTGACGTCTGATCTTTGTATATGTATAAGCTGTTTGTACGCCGATTATGGTTAATGGATGTGTACGGGTGCCCAGCTCGGGCACTAGTCACGGCCTACGGGGTTGGGTCGTGACACCCTGGACCCATATAAGGTAATTTACCCGACACTCTTTTTTCTTTAGTTTGTTGCTTTATATACATATGTTTAAGAGCACAAGTTCTAGAGGGTACTTTTGGTACTGCCTTATAAAAGGAAACAGATGAAGTACTATTAGCTGTTATGCAACATTCCCTTGTGATCAAATTTTGCATTTTTGTAGTACTTTTATGGCGACTAAATGGGTCACTCCGGAAAACCTAATTTTTTGTAGTGGATCTAATAATATTGAAATGTTTTTGCAGTGGTAGGTTTATGAAGTTGATTTCGTTATCATATGCATTGGAAAGTTCAGTGGCCTGCCAAATATCCCCCACTTTCCAATGAACAAAGGGCTAGAAGTATTTGATGGCAAGGTTATACACTCCATGGACTATGCTGAAATTGGAAGTGTTCGTGCAACTATGATGGTAAAACATAAGCATGTCACTGTTATTGGATTCCAAAATTCAGCAATAGATCTTGTCGCAGAAGTTGCCAGCCTAAATGGTACTCCTACTTAGTAACTGGACACATTAAACTACTGCTCAATATTTCTTGCATAGAACCAGTCTCAATTTTTGCCATTAGATCTATTTCCAACTAATGAGTTATTTACTAGATATGTTTGAATTTTCAATAATTGACGTTATGCAAAAAAATTCCATGCTTCGCTATGCGAATGCTAGCTATGCCATTCAGGAGAGAATCTACTAGTTTGCGGTAGACTTCTTTGGACTGATAAAGGGCTTTATAATTTGTTCATTTTCAGAAGTGGAACATCCATGCACATTGATACTTAGGACTGTACATTGGACAGTACCCGAAGGCTTTTTGAAAATCTCTTTTCGGAATTTGAATAGATTCTCAGAGTTAATGATCCATAAGCCCCGTGAAGGATTTTTTATTTGGTTGTTGGCAACTTCACTGTCACCTCTGGTAACTTCCTTAATTTGCCTCACATTGGGCTACTCAGAATCTTTTTAAGCCCCCAGTGATGTTTTGCTTTTAGCATTGTGTAACAATTGATTGTTTTGCTTCTTAATTTCAGCTCTGGATATTTTCGAAGTTTGTGGAAAGTTATCTCAAATGGATATACCCATTGAAGAAGTACAATATGGTTCCAGAGCATGGCTTTCTTAGACAGATATCTTCTTGCATGTTCATTCTTGCTACCGATTTACCAGTAAGAGGCTTAAAATGGGCCACACCTTAAAGAAGTCGAAAGGTTATTGCTTACGTAAGCCGGACTCACATCATGGACGAAGAGGAAAATCTCCTCTCCCCTGAAACGGTGTCCGTCATCTTTGTTGGATACGACAGTGATGATAAACTTTGTGATATTCTTTGAATAAGTGATGATAAACTTTGTGATATTTTCACCTCAACTGACATTTTCGAGAAAAGCATTATTCAGCTCTTGATTTTCCTTAAGCCGACCGCGGTGCATACAGAGTGTATTCCATAGCTTGCGATACTTGGGTATTCTGAGAGCCCTTCAATACTATACACCACTGAGATGTAGAGCAAATGGCTAGCTTATTTCATTGTAGAAATTTTAAGCTACCAATGACAATGGAAATGGAAGAAGATGTCCTGAAATGGGAAAAATGTATGCCACGTTATGCTTGTGGATACTACAAAAGAGCCTGTGTGAGTGTGTTTCTACAAATATAATGCAATGATCAGCTTTGCAGGGACATGAATTCGAATCCCAGAAGAAAGAAAAACCTGCTGAGTGAACTCTTCGCCCCTTACAAGCCTTCTGATTACCAAAGATCTATTTAGTTTCAGCACAACAATGTTTTATCAATTGATCTTCTTGTACCAAGCTGCCTAATATAGCATGAAGGAAATTTCTTGAATTGTTAGTTTCATAATCTTGTTTGTTCCCTAAAACATTAGGCTTCTCTTTTTTCAATGGATGGAAATGTAGTTTCTTACTTGGACCTGCTTATGTTATAAGGCCAAAGCCAAATATGGTTACAAAGTGTTGCTTGGAGTGTTCTCTGATTTACTATTATCCATGTAATCAAATGTGAGAAGAGAACAATATTGGCATAAAATTTTCCATTTCTTGATGATCAAACCATTACACTGTACAGCTAAATATATAGGAAAACGACTTGCATATTCTAGCTAATAATTATTGACACTTGTCATCTTTCTATTTGATGACTTGTAACAAACTTTGTAAAGAATATTCCTCATCTAGATATTTCTACGCTACCTGTACACGTATGTATTCTAAGAGTAAATTATGAGGTGATTTCAATTTGGATCTTGTTGTGTATTTGGAACTTGGGCCACGCCCAAGTCTACTGAATGAGGCCCAAAGCTTCTAACTGAGTTGGCCCAAGATATAATATTGTCTGAAGCCTTCTTTGTTTCAATCGACAAGTTCAACAGATGGTTCTTTTCTTCTACACCTTCAACATCATCGATAAAGTCACTAGCACGATTGTCAACACCCCCCCCCCCCTCAAGTTGGAGAGGGACACCCAAATGCGCGAGAGACAGCGAAGGTGAAGAGGTCCAGTCAAGGATTTAGTAAAAAGATCTGCTAATTGGGAAGAAGATGGGACAAAGGAGAGTGAAATTAGGCCAGCAAAAAATTGTTGACGAACGAAATAGCAGTCGATATCGACATGTTTCATTCGTTCATGAAAAATGGGGGTTTTTGGCGATGTGTATGGCAGCCTGGCTGTCAAAGTGTAAAGGAACAGGTAATTTCAAGGGCATAGTGAGATCTTAAAGAAGACGAACGTGCCATGTTTTTTCTGCGACTACACGCCTCATAGAGCAGTATTCCGCCTCAGCAGAGCTTAAATAAATGGAAGTTTGTTTCTTGGACTTCCAAGAAATAGGTGAAGTTCCAAGAAATGGGTGAAGTTCCAAGGGAGATGTAAAACCCAGAAACAGAACGCCGAGTATCGGGACATTTTCCTCAATCAGAGTCACAGAAGGCAAGTATTTCGTAGGAAGAAGAAGAAGACATGAAAAGCCCCAAATTCGGGTCTTTGAGGAGATATCGGAGTACCCTTAAAGCAGCATTTAGGTGGGGTTATCAAGGATTGGACATGAATTGGCTAAGGTGTTATACTGTGTATGCTAGATCCGGACGAGTGTGGGTGAGATAATTGAGTTTTCTGACGAGTCTACGGTAAAAGGTAGGGTCAGAAATGATAGGACCATAGTCAAGATAAAGTTTTTCTGCATTCTCAAGAGGTGAATTGACTGGACGAAGATAAACATAGTTGAATTCTTGAAGTAGTTTAATGGTGAATTTTCGTTGACATAGAATCAGACCATGATTTTCCTTGAGTACTTCCATACCTAGAAAGTAATGTAAGTTTCTCAAATCCTTTATCTGAAATTCCTAATGTAAAAAGTGTTTGATGACTTGAATTTCTGTTAGATTGTTCCATGTTAACATAATGTCATCGACATACACAGCTAGAACAGTTACTGAATCGCCAGATTTCTTAATAAAAAGTGAATAATCATTAGAACTGTTTGAATATCCCTTAAAACTGAGAGCTGCAGTCAATTTTGCGTACCCCTGTCGAGATGCTTGGCGTAGACCATACAGGGATTTTCGAAGCTTGCAAACCTTAGTGGAATTAGGAGGAGAAAACCCAGGGGGAAACTTCATAGATACCTCCTCGGCTAGATCACCATGTAAGAATGCGTTATTCACATCTAATTGAAACAAATCCCACTTCTTCTTTACTGCCACTGCTAATAAACATCGAATTGTTGTCATTTTAATCACTAGGGAATATGTCTCTGTGAAATCCACACCTTCAACTTGAATGTCACCTCGCACAACCAACCTTGCCTTTAGTCTCTCAATTGAACGATCAGAGTGGTGTTTGACTTTGTAGACCCATTTGCAAGGCAAGGCCTTGTGTCCATTAGGAATATCAACAACATCCCAAGTCTCATTATGAATCAGTGCCCTGTATTCTTGAGCCATGGCAGATTTCCATCTAGGATGCAGTGCAGCTTGAGTATAACTAGAGGGTTCACTAATTTGATGAATAGAATTCAATAATATCTGGTTTGGAAGGGATAAGGCAGAAAAAGAAAACACGTTGGGTGAAAAAGTAGTGTCAAAACATGGTGTGGAAACATCAGTGAGGTGAACAAGATTACAGTAGTAATCATTCAGATATGAGGGTGGTTTCTTTTCCCTAGTAGATTGTCTAGTAGGATCATGAATGACAGGAATTTCAGGTTCATTTAATGGAATAGAAGAAGAGGAAGAAGACTTTGTGTTGTGTTGTGGTTGGGGTAGGAACATAAGATGTTGTTTGTGTTGGAGAAATAGGAGTGACATTCTCTGTTGGTGGAGGTATAGAAGAAAGGATAGGTGATTGCTCAGATAGGGAATTTGTGGATGGTGTAGTAAACAGTAGCTGTGTGTTTTGGCTTTTAGAAGCAAAAGGGTAATGCAATTCATGAAATAACACATCCCTGGATATGAATATCCTTTTGGTCTGCAGGTTAAGGAGCTTGTATCCCTTCTTAGCATGGGGATATCCAATGAAAACACAAGCTTGGGACCTAGGATCAAACTTACCCCTATTCACAGAAGATGTAGAAACATAGCACAAGCACCCAAAGCTTTTCAAATTTTGGTAGTTAGGGGTTCTTCCAAATAGCTTCTCGTAAGGTGTTTTTAGGTTAATGACTTTGGAGGGAAATCTGTTAATTAAGTAGGTGGCAGTCAACACACATTCTCCCCAATATTCAATAGGTAAATGTGATTGAAATAAAAGGGCTCTGGAAGTTTCTAAGAGGTGTTTGTGTTTTCTCTCAACAACACCATTTTGTTGAGGTGTTCCAACACAAGTAGTTTGATGGATTATCCCTTGGAATGACAAAAATTCAAATTGTATTTTCCAGTTCCAAGCTCAAATGCATTATCAGACCTAATCATTTTAACCTTTAATTGAAACTGTCTTTCCACCATTGCTAAGAAATACTTCAAGATGAGAATGGCATTAGATTTGATAGATAGCAAATATGTCCATGTTCCCCTACTATGGTCATCCACAATTGTTAAGAAGTATTTGAATCCATTGTGTGTAGGAGTAGAATAGGGCCCCCAGGTGTCAATGTGTATCAATTCAAAATTCGTGGTTGTAGAAATAGAACTAGTTGGGAAAGGGAGTCTATGTTGCCTAGCCAATAGACAAACAGAACAAGGAGTACTGAATTTAGAACAAATGAAAGCAGGAATAGTACCAATATTCTTCATACTATAAATAGGCAAATGCCCCAGTCTATAATGCTATAACATAGCTGGTACAATTGAAGTAGATCTTTTGAGAATTTAAAACAGAAACAATATTGGCTAAGCCTTGATTAGAAATTGAAATTAAACTAGGAACAACATTGGCTAGGCCTTGATTAGAAACTGAAACTAAACTAGAAACTCCATTGGAAATGCCTTGATTTTGACTTGAAACTGGATTGAAAGTGTTGAGGATGGGTGGCTGGAAACTGGAACTAACTGGTCTTGAATGGAAGACATATAGACCCTTTTGTGCTTCACCAATTCCCAAAGGGCTCCTCACTGAAGGGCCCTGCAAAAGACAAATAGTGGGGGTGAATGCTAGATGACATTGAAACTGATGACACAATTGGAAAACTGACAATAAATTAAACTTAAAAGAAGGTAGAAACAGAACTCTAGATAAGACCAAATTAGGCATCAGGGTCACAGAACCTGCATGAGTGACCTTGACTTTAAAAGAATTGAGTAACTTAACCATTACTGGAATTGCAAGAGGTTTTAAATTATCAAACATTTATTTGTTATAACTCATGTATTCTGTCGCTCCACTATCCAAAATCCAAGTATATTCATCAAACTGTATTTAGAACATGTGTATTTTTTAGAGTGTTTCATACCAGCACAGTTTGCGCTTTATGGCTCCATCTGATGTGGGGGTACCTTGTTCAAATTTGAATTGTTGGAGAAGTTCCATGATCTGTTCTAATGGTCCTTTTGCATCAGGTGCTGCTGTAGCATTGGCCAAATTAGCTCTAGGTCCATTTTGGACTTGCTGTCTCTGCTTGGTAAATTTGAAATCTGAGGGAAATCCATGCAGCTCGAAGCACTTGTCAGTGGTATGACCAACCTTTTTGCAGTAAGAGCTAGTGTTTCCATGTCCTGTGTAATTTCTCCTGTTATATGAGTTTGTTCTGTTTCCCTGATAGTTTGACCTCCTGTTAGAGCTTTTTCCAGCAGCAACAAATGATGAAGATTCCATTGGATTAGGGAAGGAATGGTGAATTTCTGCTTGTTTCTCATCTTGTATGGCAAGAGAATAAGCATGACTAATAGAGGGCAATGGTGTATTCATCAGAATGTTTCTTCTCTGACCAAGGTAAGAGTCATTCAAGCCCATTAAAAACTGCAAAAGTCTTTCATCATCTTGTGCTTTATCATTCTTGTCTCTAGATCCACAGTTGCAATCACAAGTGCACATAGGAAATGTCTTCATAGCATCGAGTTCATCCCAAATACACTTTAGCTTTGTAAAATATGCAATGACAGTGAGATTACCTTGAACCAATCCTGATAATTCGTTTTGTAATTAAAACAACTTAGCACTATTGGTTTGTCCAAATCTGACCACAGAAGTTGAGCACTCTGATAGTAAACTACACTCTCAGCAATTTCTTTTGAGAGTGAGTTTAATAGCCATGACAACACCATGTCATTGCATCTTGTCCAAGCATTCAACAGAGGAGCACCAGCAAGAGGTTTTGTAAGGATTCCATCTATGAAAACAGTCTTATTTTTGGCAGATAATGCTATTAACGTGGTCCTCTTCCATCTTCCAAAACCTTTGCCATCAAAAGTTGAACTAACTAGCACCATTCCTAGTGCATCAGAGGGATGGAGATAATAAGCATGGGTGGAGTCGACTGCAGTGGGGTTTCTGGTCTAAGTGGTAACATTTTCTGTTGTATCTCCCATGGTGAATCAAGTATGAAAGAAACTGAACAAAGAGAGAAGAAGAAAGATGGATCAAGAAAGGAAGAAAGAGATTGGAAGAGAGGACTAAGCCTGCTCTGATACCATGTGAGAAGAGTAAATTTTCCATTTCTTGATGATCAAACCATTACACTGTACAGCTAAACATATAGGAAAACGACTTGCATATTCTGGCTAATAATTATTGACACTTGCCATCTTTCTATTTGATGACTTATAATAAACTTTGTAAAGAATATTCCTCATCTAAATATTTCTATGCTACCTGTACACGTATGTATTCTAAGTATAAATTATGAGGTGATGTCAATCTGGATCTTATTGTGTATTTGGAACTTGGGCCACACCCAAGTCTGCTGAATGAGGCCCAAAGCTCCTAACTGAGTTGGCCCAAGATATAATATTGTCTAAAGCCTTCTTTGTTTCCATCGACAAGTTCAACAGAGGGTTCTTTTCTTCTACACCTTCAACATCATCGATAATGTCACTAGCACCATTGTCAACATCAAATGGTCTATTGGTATCTAACTAGCAGTCTTTTCCTTTTCTTGCAGTTGTTTGTTGGATTTTTCTTTATTAGTTTGTCTCTGTTTTTTGAGACTATCAAAGTTTATGGATACAAGTCAATTGCTTTTGTCCAGTAGCTAACTGACTTGATTGTCCAGTTGTTGTACCCTCTTTTTCACCACCACATATCTCTTTATTTTTTGAGGTACAAAAACAGTAGCATTTGGGCTCAATTTGCTTCGAACTGGCGTTTGTGGTGTGCTAATTTCTGGATAATATTCTCCATCCTCTCGTTCCTGAGAGGCAGCACTATCATCTTCTTCAACCTGATCAGCCCAACATTTCTTGGACGAAGCCTCTTCACTACCTATAGTCCCTTCCGGATCTGTAGAAGAACACAAAGGTTGGCTGTCCCCTTTGCTTCAGCTTTTTCCAAATTTTTATCATTCCCTATTGATATGAATTGCTGTCCGGACTCATCATGCTGCTCTCCAACTGACTCTATAGATTGAGAAGGGATTTCTTGCATCGAGGTATTCATAGGAAGCAAAGGTAACTGAATCTTGTTAGTAATTTCCATCAGAATAGATGAACAAATAGGATTAGTTCGCTTCAAGATTTCAATCCCATACTCGTTGACTCGAAATACTGGAGAATGAGCTGATCCATGCCCGAGTTCTTTCAAGTTTTGCTGCTGTCCCGTAGCTATTTCATTCTGAATCGAACCATCCACCATTGCCAATTTGCTGCAATCATAAGAATTATCTTGATCAACATGCGCCTCTGTGACGACTTGTAAATTCATAGCAGCTTCTCAAAAACCATCAGCAGCTTTTCCAAAACCATCAGCAGCTTCTCCTTTATCAGAAATATCAGCTGCACCATATTCGTCATGCGATAATGCATCATATGGATTTTTGACTGTTTGTTGCACGACCTTAGAACTCCTATTAATAAGAGATCCAATCGGTATACCACCAATTTTTTTCCTTGTCACAACAGTACACTCTCCTTCAACATTATTTTCAGTAGCCTTGCCTTCAACTTTGAGAAGATTTGTGGCCACTCCCTCTTCGGAATCACTAGATGAATTTTCAACTTGAAGAATATTATCAACATCACTATACCCCCAGCTATGTCACCTTGTTCTGCCTCTGCTTGATCAGAATTAATATTCAAATCTTTGCTTGGCTTCGCGCATTCAGTTTCATTTATCTTTTGCCTAGAATTTTGGAGTTTCAAAGACACGACTAAAGATCGATCAAGAGCTGTAGCATGTGTTGGTTTCAGCACTGTTTCACGCCCCTGTTCATCAAGAGTTTGTCCAGCTCTTTCAACTTGATCAACTAAGACCAAAGCTTGTTGATCACTCACAGCGACTGCTTGATCTAAGTACTCATCTTCCCAATTTTCTTGAACCCTGTAGCATCAATTACTTTACCAGAGTCTTCGTCCTTGCCATTAACAACTGAAACAGCGCTGTTCTGTACGGTTAATTCATTCCCTTGCATCTTTCCATTGTGTTGAAATTATTTGTTCCAGTACCTGTAGCATCTGATTTCTCACCCAAACTAATAAGTAACACTTTGTGCAGCTCGCCTTGCATCAATAATTTCCGTAGCATCTCCCTGATGCTTTCCACCTTGCATATTTCATACATAATTCCCCTATAGGTTTTGACACTATTCAATCTACATACTTCATCTTTGTGACCTTGATGTTTACAAGTGCGGCAATACAAAGGTAAATAATCATAAGTAATTATTTAATACACTACCTTCAATTCATTCGACTAGGGCTCTTTAATGAACATCCTCACACGTTCAGGCACAAAGAAGCCAGTAACTCACTTCGACTTTTAACTCTTGCTGTGCATGGTCTTGTTTGATCTGTGGTAGCTCGATCAACAACCAAAGGTCTGCCAACAGCTGAGGCTAACGAATACAGTGCCTATTGCGTGAAGAATTGCATTGATAAATTCTGAAACGATATCCAAGCAAAGCAAGGGATGATTCTTCTTTGGGATTAAACCACGGGTCCAACGAAAAAAAATCTAAACTGATAGTCTTCCGCCATGGATATTTTCCTAACAATAATTGAAGAAACTGACGTAGAATAGACAGTAATAAAATCCTCATGTGCCTCAATCGGATTAAAATATGTCGCGTGAATCCAATGAACCAATGTTACATGCCCCTTTAAACGAGTTGTTGTGGAAAAAACTTTCTCAACTCAGTCATTGTGAGCCTCCCATATGAAAACTTTGCAAGAAGAGCATATAGCAAAAATTTCCTCTTTAATATACCCTTGAATAACAGATGAGTCGAATACTATAGGAGGTTCTCCATTGATTATCTCAACAGGTTTCAATTGAAATACCTTCCCAGTTGTGCCAAGGGTTGGTTTGAGTAGTGTTGCATAAATTGGAGGGCCTGGTGGATCGTTTACCCCAGCAGAAGAAAGCGTGAGAAGGAGGGGGTTAGTTTTTTTTTATTGATCATGGGTTTATGGAACGTTCCACTATAGAATAATTTAGCAGCTTTATTTGTATGGTAGACTTGAAGTATGATTCACATGCAGTGCCAATAATTAAGCCTTAAAATAAGATACACCTAACACCTTATTTTGAGGCAGGTAAATTAATGTACGTATATGGTGGATCAAATCTTGTTTATTCATACATTGATTCAAAATTAAGGTTTGATTTATTACAATGTGATCAATCTGCGATTACAGAATAGTCATGCACAGAAATTTGTTCGAGTGCTTATAAGCATCAACTTACCACCTCAACAAGGTAGGGGATAAGATCTTTGACTTGTCTCACGAGGGCCACTTGTGAAATTACACCGGGTATGTTGTTGTTGTAGTACTTATAATCATCAATTTGAAGCCTTCTTACATCAATTTTCAGCAACAATGCAATGAAACACCTTGATGTCACAATTAGGAGAGACCAAATTGAGAAGCAGCCTGGCTGTATCATCCTGCCTCACCTTTGCTTTCTCCTTCTCAACCAAAGCCGCAGCAACAATCTTTTCATATTCACCTCCTCCCATAGCCACAAAAGCCACTAATGCTGCCTGCACTGGCCCTAAACTTGGATTATAAGCTGCAGATTCCACATAAGAACCTTTATAAACCTTACCATCACTATCCACAAGCGCCACCCCAGATGGACACCCACTATATGGTGCATGTGATTCATTAGCAGCTTCCAATGCTGCAAATGTCACATGGCTATACTCTTTTTCAGTTTCTTTCGAAAACCCATTGCTTAAATATCCATGATCACTGTTCTTCTCACGAACGGTCTCCAGTTTTTGGGATCGAGTTAGGCCCAGAGATAAGCCATTATTATGGTGCTCTAGCAGCAAAGGAGTTTCGTCATCCAAAAGATCAAATGGACCGAACGGGTAGGGCAAGAGTTCAGCCAAAGGCTTGAATGTCATATCATGAGGATTATTATTGCTCAGAGACGTGATGTGGATTTGGAGAGTGGAAGAGTTCCGTAGTTCTTGAAGAAACTGTCTGCAGTGGCCGCAAGGTGCAGCAGAGACAGCGAAAGCTACGAGGGAAGGGCAGTTATGGACAGCGAGGTTGAGGAGTAAGAATTGCTCGGCGTGGACTGTGTGGTGAAGGGGAAGGCCAGGGAACTCAAGGTTAACACCTAGAAAGACGCGACCATCAGAGCCAAGGCCAACTGCGCTAACGTGGAAGTTGGAGATGGGAGGGCGCGCGTTGTTCTTGGCAGGTTGAATCAAGATTGGTAGAAGTTGAAGAACGGAAGAGAGGCCAAGGGATTGTGCCATGAGCTCAGCCTCTGAGGCTTCCAACACAAATTTGGTATGATCCATAATGTTGATGTTTGTGTATTAATGCTTTTGTTGAGTGATGAAAATAAGGTTTTGCACGAACACAAAGAAGGAACTTTTTGAATGTATTCTTTCCTTAGTTTCTTAGTGTGCTTTGGAATGTTTTTGGAAGGAGAAGGGGAGGGAAGGAAAGAGGAGAGGATCGAAGGCTATTTATACATGGGGATTGAATATTCTAATACTCCCTCCAGTCCATTTTAGTTGTCATTCTTGTTGAAAGTAACTGATCCATAATAATTGTCATTGTAGAATAGTGATAAGAAGCAGTATTAAAATTGAGATTAAAAAAATAAAAATAATTTAGTCAAATTATTTATTTAGTTATTATTTTTTTAATGAGTGTGTAAAAGGAAAACACGAATAAGTAAAATGGATATATTTGCAATCATGTGCAGTTGTTTATGGTTTTATCTCTGCATGTTCTTCATTTAAAAGTATAATGTCATTGGTCAAAAATATGCTTTTAATAACTGGCAAGTCATAGTTATTTTTCAAAATTGGCAAGTCATTGCTAGACAAAGCGACAAAAGGCTTGTAATTCATTATTAGAATACTTGAAATTTCACGGAAAGTCAAAATTAATAAAAGGGTTTTAGGTCTTCTCTTGTTAGATTAGAAGTGTAGAAAAGTTGGATATAACGATCAAGAAGTTGAATAATGTTCGAAAGTTACTGTGGATATCTCTGAATTATAACATGATTATGGACTATGGGACTAAAGTTGAGATGATTCGGAGTTTATCAGATTGTTTTGAGATACAATCACTATTTTGACAGGTAATTCTAAAATATTTCAAATCTTAGTCACGTCATTGAAGGGTGAAACAAGTATACCTGATTATAAACATATCTTTGCAAATGGACACGAGAATCCCTCCGTTTCAATTGTTGTGACGTAATTTGATTATGTACGAAATTTAAGAAAAATAGAATACTTTTGAAACTAATGGTTTTAAATATATCATGAGATGTCTCTAGATAATAATATGTCATCATAAGTAAAATAAAAAATTAAAGTTAAAGTATGTTTAAAGTAAAAAGATGTCATTTTTGACGAAGAAATAAGGAAATAGCTGCACATAAAATGAAACTTTGGGATTACCTAATAAAACTACTAACGATCAGTAAGCTCCAACATTAATTGCACTTGAAACAAAAGGCTGTACAAAATCAAGCCAACTTCCTGAGTTAATTAATATTGTTCCAATAAAGAATAGCATTAGTACAATTGAATCAACGTTTTCCGTATAATGGAAGAAAATATCGCGTAGCTTAGGTGCTAATAATCTAGCTGTAATGCTTGTATTAAGAGAAACTCATGTGTTGCTTCGTGGAATTTGAATCATCAAATTCGTAGTAGGTTCATACACTCCTTTACAATTGATTTTAATTAATTTTTGAGTGTCAACGTAACAGTTGTTGCAAATTGCATGTATTATGAACAACATGGCTGCTGCGGAGAGCATTGACCTGAAATAGACTTGCTATTTTATTACGACTAAAATATTCTTTTAGCAAGTCTTTCCACATTCAACAACCAATTAGTTACCCTTTAAAAATTTGCTTGCAAACCTACTAGTGTGATCTTTTCTTCAGATAATTTGGGGTTTGTTTCTTCAACTAAATAAAGTCCTTCCAAGTTTTTGGGATGTAAGTTGAATGAAAGTGCATGGAAATTTATCGGTAATGCCAAGGAATGAGTCCAAATGGGAAATGAGGGGTATTTTTGGTGTTTGACATCCAATTTTGGCTTTCCATAATTTAAACTAATTGGTCAATTTCTTTGATTTTTTTTTTTTTTTTTTGGTAAATAAAGACTTTTATTACCACAGTGAGCATTTACAAGCACAAAAAAAAAAAAAAAAAACCTGCATTTGGACAGGCCCCAAACGCAGAAGCATCTATATCTATATTTGTCCTCTAACCATTCAGCTATTCAATGTAATCTATGGATAAAAATTCAGCTGATTAAGTGTTATGGTCAATCTACTCCTCATTGATACTCTAATATGTATTTCCTGTATGATGCATTTAGTAAGACTGCCCCAGTCTCTTTGTGTTTTCTGAAAATCCTTGGGTTCCTCTCTATCTAGATATGGTAGACAGTTGCAGCCATAGCCATGTTCTATAAACTTCAGCTCTGGAGCTATGCCCTTTTACATATGCATGTGTATTTGCCCATTGAAGTTCCCTCTGCCAGTCACTAGAAGTCCTCTGCACCCCTAGCCAAACAAGTATCTTGTACCAATGTTGGGATGAATAGCTACATTGGAAATATATATGAGAAATACTTTCCATCTCAGTGTTGCATAGCTGGCATTCATATGCTATATCCATGCCCCATTTGATCAACATGTCCTTTGTGAGTCTCCCCAAAACTGTTAGTCTCAGTGTAAAAAATCATTTATGTAACACTCCGTAAATCTGGGTCAGGTTTGAACATGTAAAACTAGTATTAAGATGATATTTTAGCTATATGAATCCATTCGGGATGAATTCGGGTGATAAACGGTCGTTTTGAAGTCAAACCAAATAGTGAAATTCGTAAGAGTTCTCAAACTCGTCTAAATTTCAGCGGGTCTGACTTCTAGGCCAGTTTCGTGAAAATCCGTTGAGAATTTGGGAAAACTTCCTCAATGAAAGTTGTAGATCTTTGAAATACCTTTCCAACGATAGATGGTGGAGCTCAAACGGGGCTCTGTACTAGAAGTTGTGCCCATTTTACTGAACATCGTCAGTGCAGTGGAAAAATTAGGCGTGCGCGACGCCCCAGGCCAAGTTTTCAGACAACTCAAATTTTGGACACCATCGAAAATATACCGCGCTGGGTGCGACGCCCCACGTGACGCGCCAGAACATTTTATGCCTGAAGCGATTTTTCCAGAATTTTATAAAAGCCTAACTTCGTAAAACTTTTCCCCACTTCGTTTTGGCTGAATTTTTTTTAGGAAACAACCCTAAAACTTCCCAAAACATCTAAGATAAGTTCTTGATCAATTACCATCATTACTTCATCATTCTAATATTAAATTGACACTAGTTCATCTTCCCAAACCTTAGATTCTTGAAAACTCAAGAAAGGAGAAGAAGGGGGCATGTGGAATTTTGTCTAAAAGGTAAGATTTTTGATTTTTCTGGGATTCTTAATGAGGTTGGGACTAGTGTAGAGCATACTACAAAATTAGAATTCACTAATGATTCACATGAGGATTCAAGAACAAGTTTTAAGGCAAGAAAAGCCCTAGTTTTTCGAATAAGGGTAGAAATCCCTAGAATCGATTAAAGTTCTAATCTTTATCATCTAAACCTATTGTAATGTGATTGTTGAACCTTGAAAATTCTGTTGGTACCATGTTAGCGGGAGTTGAGGTATGTCTCTTTTAAAAATCCTTTTTAACTATAAAGGTGATTTGTATGTCTACTTTTGAAAACCTTCTTTTGAAGTATGTCTCTTTTTGAAGTATGTCTCTTTTTCAACATACTCTTTCAAACGTTTAAGGTATTGTTTGGCAAGGTTTGTGTGCGTGTGGGACAAGCCCGCATTAAACCTTTATGTGTATTATAGTATATAGATGTATACATGATCTTCACTTATCAAAGGATGAATGAAATTGAAATATTAAGCTTTGGTCTTCGAACTCGAATTACCCCACAAGGGACGTTTAAACTTGATTTTTGGAAAGCTTGGATAATTCATGAGTTTGCTCTATGAACGGATTGTGTTGAACTTGAAACTTGCTTATTGACTTGATCCTGTTTTCTAAACCTGTAAATGAATTGATGCACCCCTATTAATGGGATGATAAACATAATCCATAATGAGTGATTCGGCTTCTATGCTATGATTGTGATTCGGCTATTATGCCATGATTTTTATTGTTTGTGTTTTGCCTAGCTACTTGAGAGGAAGGGTAGTCACTATGGATCCTAGTGGGGTTAGCCTAGCCATTCGGGAGGAAGAGTGGCCATCGAGGGTTCGTCACCCCAGTGTGGTATTAGCCTAGCTATTCGGGAGGAAGAGTGGCCATCGAGGGTTCGTCACCCCGGTGTGATATTGGCCTAGCCATTTGGGAGGAAGAGTGGCCATCGAGGGTTCGTCACCCCAGTGTGGTATTGGCCTAGCTATTCGGGAGTAAGAGTAGCCATTGGGGTAGATAATCCCGATGTGGTGCTTCTATGCAGTTTAGGGAACCTTAAATGGTCATCCTTTCATTATATTGATTTGGGCCTGTATTGGCATGTGTGATACTTTGGTTGCCTGTGAGTGGCTTGTTGATGATCTTGAATTCATGATTGAAAAGACTTAAATGTAATAAACGACATTAATAAGTTGAAGGTGATTTATTTCTTCGTGAATGAATTCCATTAATGGTTTTATTAAGTTGATGATTTATTCTACCTCTGAATTTCGAATTACTTTAACTGACACTATCTTACCAATCCTTATTATACTATTTTCTTATATTAACTATTGTCCCGGAGACACTCACTGAGTACCAGTACTCATGCATATCATTGTTGTTTTGATGGTGTGTTAGGTAACGTTGAGGAGCAGATTTGTGATACGCCTATGACTTAAGAGAACTTGCTGCTTTTGAGACTATTCGGTGAGCCCACATGATTGTTCGTGGGGCACCATTCTATCATTACATATTTATTTCAATTTTTCGGGTTGCATCCTGATGAGTGATACATTTATTTATTATCTTAGAAGCTCTATAGATAGTTGTCAGATTGTGGGTAGTATGTTGGAGCCTCGTCTGACTCGTTGAGGCATTTTGCCACGTTTTACAACTAAGTATTTTGATTTGACTTTCGGTGAAATTATATCTAAGAATGATTATGCTTTCATTTAGTTATAAATGACTTGTTTTATATTTATTAAGACAATTGCTTAATAGAAAGGGTTAGGTGTTTATTGATTACAATAAGGTGCTTCCGGTGTTATTAATAGCATCGGATGCCTGTTACGTTCAGGGTCGGGTTTGGGGCGTGACAATTTAGGATGCCCAAGGTTGTTGCATACCAATCTCCTCCAGTTGACCTCAGGGAATCACCCTTCAGTTTATTATACATCTGTTTGATAGAGTAGTTCGATGTCTGTATAAGCTCTTCCTCATTGATTCCTTCACTAGTCAAATCTTTACGAATTGCTAGCACCTTTCATACCACCCATGAAGCCTGCTTTGGGTTCACATCCCATTCCTTACTGCATTTTATGGTAGACATGAATGCATCTCACATGGAGCCTATCTTTCTTACAACATATGTTCCATAGTAGCTTCCCAATAGCAATAATGTTGTAACATCCCAACCTCGGTGAGGCGTGATTAGCACCCGGCACCCTACTGGGGCCGAGCGAACCAAACTGTAACTCGCATCATCTGTCTCCAATGACAAAATAAGGCCAAGAAGGCCAACTATGAATATAATATCATGCATATGTATATGTACAATAGGCCCACGATGCCGTCATAACAACTAACAAGGCATGACTAAGTTGTATACAGGAAACTGTCTGCAAAGCCTCTAAGAACACGACCAAAGTATATAAGTCAGGACAGGGCCCCCGACATAACCATAACACAGAAATACATATACAAACCCAGACTCGGCAATGCTCCAGGAAGAAGTGGAGCTCACCAATCAAAACTGGTACCTGGAGGCAACCTACTGTGGAGGGTCCTCGTCTCGTTTGTCTACTCCTGCGGGCATGAACGCAGCATCCCCAAACAAAAGGACGTCAGTACGAATAATGTACTGAGTATGTAAGGCGGAAAATGTAACATAATAAACATATACTGTAAAGAAGAAGGATAAGAATCAACCTGGCACTTCTGACTTACCAATGAGAATCGATTATGCATATCTCTCTATACTCTCATAGATTTAACTACATCTATGTACAATACTGTGTCTCTAACTTACTTATCGTCCTGGTGCTAACTGGCCGACTGATCAGTGGTAACTGCCCAACCGGCCGTAGCTCGGTGGTAATAACTGCCCAACTGGCTGCAGACCAGTGGTAAATATGAATGCATGTGCTGCGGAATGTGCAGCCCGATCCAAATATGAATACATGTGCTGCGAACGTGCAGCCCGATCCAAATATGAATACATGTGCTGCGAACGTGCAGCCCGATCCAAATATGAATACATATGCTGCGGAACGTGCAGCTCGATCCAAATATGAATACATGTGTTGCGGAACGTGCAGCCCGATCCAAATATGAATACATGTGCTGCAGAATGTGCAACCCGATCCAAATATGAATACATGGTTTGCGGAACGTGCAGCCCTATCCAAATATGAATACATGTGCTGCGGAACGTGCAGCCTGATCCAAATATGAATACATGTCTTTGCGGAACGTGCAGTCCGATCCAAATATGAATACATGTCTTTGCGGAGTCTGCAGCCCGATCCAAATATCCCCTATAGGTACCCTTTATATACTTCTAGTACTCATTCTTTACCTAGTAGCTTCTAAGATCTTCTCATGGTCATCACTTATCCGTTAATGCCTACATGATCGCATAAGACTTATAAGCATATTTCTGAGCCATTAGGACTTCTTCCCGATTAAATAAACCTTAAACAAATCCTGAGATACATCATAAACCTCTCTTCTAGCATTAAATACCTCATTAGGGATCTTCTACTAGCTCACTATTCATGTCCTACAAAACATTCCTTAAGAGCACATTTCTAAATTCATCGGAGTGACGTAAGGTCGGTAAACCTCCGATTTCCATTATGGAGCTAACATCATTGGCACATATCACCTTGAAGGAACAATAATCATAAGGTGAGACCAACATCAATAACATCTTAAGAACATCAAGAATGTATGCTTCTAGCATTTCTATGAGAGGAATCATTATGGACATCCTTTGTAAAAGTTCATAACAATAGGATCATGCCTTAAGAAAGAAAGGGATAGCCTTAACATACCTTGTCGTCTCCTTAACTACTTAATGCTTATCCTCCCGAACTTACAAATCTACATTCAAGATGATTCGCACCAAGGTTAAGTCGTTGAAACGCTTATAAGATCAAACTACTGTAATTGGTAAGCTAACAAAAATCGGACAGCATTTCCCCTCTATTATCTACTTCCTCCAATTTTCAAAACAGCTCCCAAACATCAATAACAATAGCAACAACAACATAATCAAGATATACATAACAAACATATACAAATCCATCCGAAACTTCCTTCGAAAATCAGTCCATAGGCCAACAACATCGACATATCAAACTATGACATTTATGCCACGTTTTCCTTTACTTTAAACTATTAAAATCCTCCAAAAACAATTTAATATCAAAGTCAAGATAAAGGACATACCTTATACTTGAAGAACTTCAACTCACACAACTTGCTTCAAAACCAAACTCACCACAACATCACGTAGAAGCAAGAGCAATCACTTTCCACGGGCTAGTTGTCACGACCCAACCCCGTAGGCCGTGACTAGTGCCCGACTTGGGCACCCGTACGTACCAAAGTCCAAAAACAGCAACTCAAATATTTACAAAAATTTGGGCGGGGTTTCCTCGTTTTCTTGACTAACCAAAATTTACCACACTCGTAAAATACCAACGAAGCCACGCGGGCCAACATATTCACATACATATATATATAGGCGAGCCGGCAAGGCTGCCGTGGCGGATGAACCGCTCAGAACATATCACTTTTACATATACTGAACCACATACACCTATACTGTACAGACACCACCATAACCCACGCACATGTCCACAGACCTCTACTCAACATAACGGAATCATATGACGGGACGGGCCCCGTCGTACCCTTGAATAATAATGTACATATGTGTCGGGAGAAAATGTATACCAAAATATATGTAAGCTCACGGAAGAAGGAGCACTCGGTAAGCGAGAATAGATGGCCTAAGCGGTGGATCCTCAAACCGAGCGGCGGTACTGCGGGCATGAAACGCGGCCCCCGAAGAAAGGGGTCGATGCGAAATAGAGTACCGAGTATGTAAAGCGATAAACACGGTAAATAGAACCGTAACCAACCTAGACTATATCAACTTAAGCATGGGGTCGAAAAACCGAGAACTCACACCGAGAAACATGTATCATGTATACCCACATCATATCATCAAATCGGTATGCACATATAACGTACCCGCCCTCGACAGGGACTCGGTAAATAAATCGTATAAACATCATGTATGGTAATCATATAATCATATGCATATGCCGTACCCGCCCTCCGTGAGGGACTCGGTAAGTGAATCGTATATGTATAAATAGCGTGCACCCGGCCCTCCGGGAGGGACTCGGTGAACAATGCAATAGTCCGTGCACGAATACATACCCGCCGGGACTCGGTGGAGGACATAGCATAACATGCACGAGCGAGTAGTGAGAGGTCATATGCATATAACAAGTAAATAACCAGATCCTTTTTCCAAAACTCAAGGACCAACTATATTCATCGTCATTAAAAAGCGCATAAAGCATTTCGGGTTGACCGGATTAATAAGTATAAGTAAAAGTTATGAACTTCCGCGAACACTTTACGTATCAAACATATCATACAATTCAAGGGAACCATCAAACAACTATTGTATAGTAAATAAGACAATAGCCAAAGGCTTTCTTTAAGTTTCACAAAAATATGTCAAACGGTACGTCATACGGAAATCTCAGGACGCGTGGCCCCACCTCGGCCAAATGTGGCGGCATGCAGAATTTACGTATAATACGCTTCATGACATTACCTATTAGGGTTTTTAGGGTAACCGGATCCTATTCATGCAATTTCTAGGCACTTGGACAATTCTTGCAACTATACATAAGCATTCCCTTCAATTCTACTGAATGAATAGTAGCCATTTTCAATCTCGGATTCCTAGAATTAGGAAAGTCCCCGAGGCGTGAAATCAAGCCTACACGTCTAAGACATGCCAAAGAAAGAAGGGGGTAAGCTTTACATACCTTACGGCGTCTCACGCTCGCTTTGTCTCCAATCCCGTTTCGTCAAAAATCTGCAAATGGTCATCTTTACCAGTCACTATTCATGAGAATTAACATTTCAATCTTAGGTTCACGTTTGGCTACCGAAATTTCGGCAGCGCTTCCCCTATATGTATAACGTCCCCGAGAATCATCTCGGCCCAAATATCACAACAACAACCCAACAATCCAACAACACCAACAAGTATTGCAAAATACGCAATATGGCGCAACTAACCATCTTTCCGACATAACACAATAATTTCCGTTTCCAACTTCGTATTTCCAATTCAATCTCAACATATTAACCAAGATCATTACAACACAATTCGGAGGCATATCATATCATTTTCACCAAATATACATAAGATATACACAATATACAAGTTTCCTACCAAAGACATAATTCACCCACAACTTCCAATCTTTTAGCAAACATGTTCATGACATATTTATATCTTCCAACTTCATCACTGAAAATCCTAATTTGCTTCTTACTACTTTCATTTCCATATTTACATAAGTTACTACAAACTTGCATAATTTCTCATAACAACATAGCAACCATTTTTCCATGATGACAAGAATTATTATCCTTTCATTTACTTCATCATAACACACTTAACATACTAACAAACTTAATTCGTTTCCATTTCACTCCTTGCATCCCACGGCCACATACTAGTTTTTCCAACTTTCACTAATTCATTCGACTTTCACTTCCAACACAATTTCTACCATAACAACCACTAGATTAATACATGAATTCAAGTCATCATATACTTGCAACACATACATATACACGCCAACATGCATATACTTCTAGCACACCAAAATTTTCATGCTTTTCATTTATTTCCACACACTACATCATACATACACCTTCCATATCATAACAAAAGCATAAAATTCTTACCTTTCTTCCAAGTTCCTCACTTGTCCCTAGAGTTCCCCTTTTGCCAAGATATTTATATCAAGTTGTAGAGAATCTTGCACTTAGTAGTATTGCACAACAAATCCCAATTTTTTTTCCAAGATTAAAGAGCTAGAATTTTTTTTCTTTTCTTTCTTTCCTTTCTTTCTCCCTTACCCGAATTGCTCTTCTTTTTTTTTTTCTTTCAATTTCTTTTGTTTTCTTGAACATTCCATAAGATAAGATGACTTATTTATCTTATGGTCCCATAATTATCACATGGGAAATAATTTTTTTCCATGGATTGGGCCATGGAACATGACCGGTTGGGCCCTTCCAATTGGGCCTCAATCTCTTTTATTATTTTGAGCCCAATTTTCCATGAATCATATTTCGCAATTTCCGAAATAAATTTTCAAAATTCCAGTCTTGCCCTTAGGCCTTCTCCAATGTTTCCACATTCAAACTTCCGTAACCGGCATACACGTACTAAAATAAATCCAAATATGGACTCCTTTCTCATAAGTCAAATTATTTCGAATTTTCCGAATATGCAAAAATGCCGGATATAACACTAGTTTAGCGTAATCTTGTTGAATTCTTGATCTAATGGGCTATAAGTGCTTAGGGGATGTGTTAGGAGGTTTCTAGAACTCATGAGGGTGTAGAATGATGAAAATGTGGGGTTTATGGGGTATTTATACCCCTTGAAAGTCGGTTCCACCGACTCCAAAATTGGCCTTCGCATTAGCGAGGCCTTTGGCTCGCGTTCGCGAAGAGCCTCTGTCAGCCCATTTTCAAACGCCCATAACTTTCTACTTTGATGTCAGATAGACAAACACTTTGTTGCATTGGAAACTAGACTCAATGAATTTCAATTTACATAGGTTATGGATTTCGTAACTCCTCGTATTCTAGGAGATATACCCCTCTAAAGTTGACCCAAAATTTCTGTCCAAAATTCTGCCAAATTTTCTCAAATTTTTGACAAACGTATTTTTTTCTATTTGCTTGATCCCGAAACCTTTAGACACTTGCTTAGCACTTGTTAAAAGTATTCCTTAACCTTATAAGGGTTCCATAACCTCTCCGAGCTGGCGTTAGTTTACTCACAACGTAAACGACGCGAAAATTTTTGAGGTGTAACAAATGTTCCATATACCAATGTCGAGATAGTTTAGCCCACCTGCTTCCCTAGGACTGCAAATCTTTTCCCATGACAACAGAGCCTTCTTGGACAACTCTGCTCCACCAATCCACAAATATGTTTGACATGTTGCTTCTATCAGTTTCACCACTTTAGAAGGTAAGACCAATACTTGAGACCAAAATGTTTGCATAGAGAAAATCATATTTATTATCAACTGGATCCTCCCTGCATATGACAGCAACTTTGTTTTCCAGTTGGTCACCTTGCCTATCATTTTCTCCAAGAGTGGTTTGAACTGCATAGTTTTGATCCTACTAGTTCTAGACAGTAATCTTGACTCATTCCTCCAAAGAAAACAAAGAATCTTTTCTTTGTTTTCTATGAGCCCAAAAGCCCTTGAGAATTCCTGAAAGCAATCAAACAACATTCCTATAAAATGTATCTCACCCCGACAGAACAACAGTAAATCATCTGCGAACCCCAATTGTATAACTTGTATTTTCTCACATTTGGGATGGTAGTTGAAATCTGGTTGGTGCCTCCGTTTCTTTAGGATTCTTGTAAAGTATACCATGCCTAAGACAAAGAGAAATTGGGACATGGGGTCCCCTTGTCTTAGACCCCTCTTTGCTTGGAAAGAGCTATAGCTTCTCGATTCATATGTATAAAAAAACAGACTGTTATGAGGCATTCCATTACCCTCTGTATGAATATCCGTGAGAAATTCATATGGGCCATCACCTGTTCAATCAAGGTCCATTCCAATGAATCATAAGTGTTTTGCATATCCACCTTCATCATGCACCTAGGGGATATGTTTTTTCTTTCATAACCCTTTACTGACTCATGGCTAAGGATTATGTTGTCATTAATCATTCTTCCTGGTACAAAAGCTGATTGAAGATAATTAATTAAGAAAGCCATGCCATTTTGTAATCTGGTTGTCATCACTTTAGATATGACCTTGTATAGTCCTGTACAATAAGAAAGTGGCCTAAACTCCTTCACTTGGGATGGCTGCTTCACTTTGGGGATAAGGGCAATAGAGATGAAATTCATTGGCCTATGTATTTTACTAGTTTGAAAGAATTCCATTACAGCTCCAGTTACCTGTTCACCTATGACTGTCCAAGCTCTCTTGAAGAAATAAGAGTTAAATCCACTCCTACTGGTGCTTGCAAATCGTCAATCCCCTGTATAGAATCATAAATTTCCTTCTTTGTCACTAACTGAATAAGCATGAGTTACTGACTTCTGGTCAGCACTAATCCATCCGAGCAAATGACTGGATTGATTGCCGTCAAGGAACTTCCAGCAGTCCTAACAGTTGTTTATAAAACCCTACTATTTCCTCCTAAATCCCTTGGTCAATATGTATCTAGTCCCCTGAACCATTAAGAATTTTGGTTATTTGGTTTTGGGCAATTCCATTCTTAATGTTTGCAAAGAAATAGGATGTATTTGAGTCCCTAAGTTTCAACCATTGGATTCATGACTTTTGCCTCTAGATTTGTTCTTTAATATTTTCCCACTTCTCCAGTTCTACCCTTAACTCTTTTTCCCATGAAAAAAATTGTTGAGCTTGTCTATGGTTCCTCATCTGTTCTTGCACCACATCCAGTTCTTGCCTAATTGTTTTCACTTTGTTAGGCGCATTTGAAAATTCCTGGCTATTAAGTGATTTCATTTCCTATTTAACACACTGCAATCTCCTCCATACTGACTGCAACAGAGTACCAGTTTTATGTGTTTACAGCTTTTTGCCACTTTCTCAAGAAACTTTGGATATTTTGCTAAATGTTTAAGGAATCTAAATGGTCTCATCCTTCTTCTTTCTTGAGTTGTCAATGTGATTGCCATATGAGAATGATCTAATACCCCCGGGTTCAGCAAAGAACCTCAAGATATGGTATTGACATCATTCATTCCTAATTTTCCAGATCCTTTTCAATTCTACTGAATACATGGTTGTTGGTCCAAGTATAATGACAGGATAAAACATGTGTCAAGATCACCTGAAAATCGAAGATCACATCATAAAACAAGTCTTTAACGTCATATATCCTAGTCTTACCAATCAGGACACGTAGTATTTCTCTGTAGCTTTGCCTTCCTGGACTTCTGTAACAACATCTCACAGCTCATAACAGGTCTAACCTATCATACACAAGTCATGTGAACATATAAATTGTAATGCTAACCACTTGTATCGTCTCGTACCTATGTACTAGCTACGAGACTTGTAAGTCTGTACTTTCCCGGCTCACGTACCGATATTATCATTTCTTACCCAACCATTAAGCCAGTACTTCCGGACTAGCGTATCCGTCATCTACCGGGCTATCATGCCTGTACTGCCAGGCTAGCACTCCTGTACTTGCCAGGTCTTTAGACCTGTCCGTTATACGCATCTATCGTAATATCAACATACCTCCACAAATGAGAGTTTTCATATCACTTCTACTAAGGTCGTCAAAGCACATTACAAGAAGTATCTATCCATCAAATAGGAATCTCATCTCATCCTCGTTACATATATCAACAACAAACAACTCGCATAGGGTTACTCCCTATCGTCCTTGTGCTATAATTCCTATAAGGGAGTCACTACAGCTTGTAAACACTTTCTAAATGGAACAAGAAGCTACTCACAAGTGCATGGAACTGTACCTATCAAGGTACTACTAACTAAGACATATATGGAGCTAGTAATAAGCATGGGTAGAACAATCCTTACGAGTGGTCATTTTACCACATGAGTTCTTAGGAGGGAGTCGTTGTGGTTCACATGCATTTTCGGACAAAACAAGGGAAACAAAGGATTACTAATGAACATATGGAACTTGTATCACAAAGGCAACATTACATAAGGAAACGTATAGATCTATCTAGCACATATACGGAGCAACTCATACTAAGCATCATTATACGAGGGATGCTTGTACGAGGAAGTCGCTATAACTTATTTGCATTTCCTCGTGTGGGTGGTCTGATTCATTTGATATTAGAGGGGGCTAGTAGTTCCAGGTATTCTATTCATCCGGGTGTGACTAAGATGTATCATGCTAGTAGACAACACTACTGGTGGGGTAGAATGAAAAGAGATATTGCAGATTTCGTTGCTCAGTGTTTGAATTTCTAGCAAGTCAAGTATAAGCACCAGAGACTTGGCGGTATGCTTCAGAGGATGCTCATTCCCTAGTGGAAGTGGGAGAGGATAGCCATGAATTTTGTTATGGGTCTTCAGAAGACCTTGGGCAAGTATGATTCGGTTTGGGTCATTGTGGATAGGTTGACTAAGTCTACACATTTTATTCCAGTTCAGATTATGTATAATGTAGAGAAGTTGGCCAGGATTTAAATCTGAGAGATTGTGCGATTGCATGGGGTTCCTGTTTCCATTATTTCCGACTGAGGTATTTAGTTTACCTCCCATTTCTTGAAGACTTTGCAGAGTGAGTCGGGTACTCAGTTAGATCTTAGCATCGCGTTTCATCCATAGACTGATGGTCAGTTCAAGAGGACCATTTAGGTAGTTGAGGATATGTTGAGGACTTGCGTTATTGATTTTGGTGGTCATTGGGACCAATTTTTACCATTGACAGAGTTCGCATACAACAATAGCTACCATTCGAGTATTAATATGGCGCCATTCGAGGCTTTATATGGTAGGAGGTGTCATTCTCCGATTGGGTGGTTTGATGCTTTCGAGGTGAGACCTTAAGGTACAAATTTACTGAGGGAGTCTTTGGACAAGGTGAAGCTGATTCAAGAAAAGCTACTGGTAGCTCAGAGTAGGCAAAAGGTGTATAAGGAATAGAAGGTTCGAGATTTGGAGTTTATGGAGGGTGAGCAGGTTCTTCTGAAGATCTCACCCATGAAGGGTGTCATACTGATACGCTGAAATTACACCTATTAAATGGCATAAAGTGGACGATGTCAAATATAGTAACCCAACAAGGTTGGGGTCGAATCCCACATAAAATCTAGTGTGAACAGGTTACTAAAGTCGTAGAGTACTTTCTTACGGTCTAGTTTCGTATTCCGTTGAGTTTGTAGAAGATTGGTTGTTTACTAACTAATTTTTTTTGGTTGTAATAAATGGGTAAAAGAAACAAAGGTTGTGTCCCCCTTTAGATAAAGTGTATGCTATGGTGGCTGATCTTGATATACTTCTAATGGATCGCTGTATGAATGCATTTAGCCTCTAATTGAATCCCTAATATTTTCCAATAGTTAAGGACTATTTCTCTTTATGATTTTTCCAAATATAAAAGAGTGTATATGAAGAACTGTTAATCCCGTGCCAAGCAAATTCCTCTTATCCCTAAGTGAATCTATTAAACGAGGGTTAACACCCGCGTCTTGTTACTCGTTCTTACCAAACCCTAATTTATCTTCCCAAATAGAATAAGGTTTATGGATTAAGTTAATGTTTGCAACCTTCAACAAACAATCTAGAACAAAGAATAAGTAAAACCTAACAATCCATTATGCATATACCAATTTCAATTTCCAATCACATAACACCCATCCTAGGGTTCACAACCTTAGTAATTGATTTAGCTACTCATATTGGAGAAAGAACAACATAAGATAATAGAAATCATAATGCTTACGATTGATTGGAATTAGAATAAAGTAATTGCAATTGTCTTGTTCTCCAAAAAGCTTCAAAAACTATAAGTATTCAATGCTAGAATAATAGAACTGAAATCTGATGAATAATACTCTACAAAAACCCTATATCAAGTATTTATAATGGTCCAAGTCGCGAAAAATAAGTTGACAAAAGTGCCCCCGTTGGATCATTATACGGATAGTAAATATTATACGTTTCGTAAATCTCTTGCTCTTGTCCATAAAAAATTGATGTCTGCTATCAGAATCTACGCCCATTCTTCACGGACTGTAAATGTTTTACGGTTCGTAGATCTTGATCGTGAATTCAGTGTTCAAACTTGGATTTGCTGTTGTTGATCTACGGTGGGAATTTACGGACTGTAACTATTCTACGGTCCGTACTTTTCTGCCGTCAATTCTTTCTTCCCTGTAGTTGTTTCTGTAACTGATTTATGCCAACATTGATGGACTGTAAATAATATACAGACTGTCTTTTTCCTCTGTAAAATTCCATCTTCAGTTACTTCACTTTTTGCACATCTTTTTTTGCTCTTTTTACTAAATTTCCCGACTTTCGCCATAAACACACTAATACTTGGAACATGATAAAAACACATCAAAAGACCAAAAGTTTCTTGAAAAATAAGTAAAACTCGCCGTAAAAAAGCATCAAATGTGCCAAAATTACGCGGTGCATCAACACCCCCAACTTAAAGTCTTTGCTTGTCCTCAAGCAAGTAAAACAAGACAAATGACTCAACTAAAACTTAGATACAACAAAGTAACAATGTCTGCAATGGTTTTGACTCCGAACTATAGGCATGCATTTTTCTCACAGTGTACCACCTCATTTTCATGATCAGCGATATGATGCATAACTTAAGAATGCTAGAACTAATAATAAAGCTTCAATCTATGACATCACTTTATCGAAAATATCAATGAACTGATAATGCCGCCTTGGATGGTTGTTCCACATTTCACATTTTTCAATCCTTATGCCCTCACACAGACCAAAGAATGTCCCAAGCACATATATACAAAGAATAGGGACAAAGACAAAGGAGAAGAGAAAACACTCACACTCACAAAGAAGTTCATATACTACAAATGCAAATGCCATATGCTTGCCTTTATTTTGTTGCCTTCAACTTCGGATGGTTTGGTTGTGATCACACTAAGACTTTGTCTCGGCTTATAATGTAGGCTTAGGGACGGGTAGGATATTTATTTAGGTATTAGTAACTCAGCCTCCTTTAACACTACACTTCTCTTTACGTTACTTGCCTTTCTTTTCTCTTTTTTTTTACTTCTTCGACTTCGATGTGGTTTGCAACCTAATGTATCTTAACTATCTTTTTGTGCCACGATTTTTTGATTTTTTTTTTCATAAGTATTTACAGCAACTATATGACAACCACATTGAATCCTCAACTAAGTAACTCACACCACCCCCAACTTAGGCGTTAGGCCTCTTTTTCACACATGTTTCACCCCCAACTTAGGCTTTTAGCCTTTTTTTTCTCTTTTAGTGTCAAGGAGGGAATGGGTGCAAAGTTGGAATCATTTCAAACAAGGGTATGGGTTTGTTATCGGCTAGTCAAGGAAAAGGTCAAAACCTCAAAGGGGAAGACTAGGGATTATATACATGAACGGGTAAGGCATATCAGGAAAAGTGAATCATTTACACAAAGAAAGCCTAAGATCATCTCAACAACCAAACTATCCTCAGAATTCAAGCATGACAAACCGGACAAGTTCTAGATTGCAAATGTAGCACATGAACACAACTAACAACTGACACACACAATGGCATAAGAATTTCTTTCACTAATGCAATTACAACCTCCTAGTGATCATTCATCATCCACAATACTCCAATAACCATGATATCATAAAACGAATCACTCACATCAATCACTAGCAGTTTCTAAGTATGCATCAAAATTTTGAGGGGTCCACAAATTTAAACCAAATGTACAAAACATGCCATAAGTTCAATATCTCTACCACATAAGACGTTACTACTCTATTCTATCTAAGCAATAACATAAACATACCAGATTCAACAACAACAAAAAAAAACCCTCAGGAAAAGAACTCTGGCAAAGAAAAGCCGAGAGGGTCCTAAACACATGTCTATAAAATACATAAAAATCAGATAGCCCACCCCAAACTAAAAATCATGCATTGTCCCCAAAGCATGTAAATAAGTAAAAACAGAGGGTTAGGACTACCTAAGGAGCCCTAGGCATTCTGCCTATCCTAAAGTGTCACCACCTCATCAGGACGGACTGCTGCTGGATCATTTGTTGGGTCAGTGATACTGCTAGGAGGCTCTGAATGACTCTGTATGAGCGGGTCTTCCTCGAGGACAGTACTAGTCGCCTTCACAGGTACCACAATACTAGGCACTATCTACTCGACCGGGGGAGCTATACTAATGGATGCCCCCGTGAAATGGTACTCAAAAAGGGATTGTCGTGTGACCCTCTTCACTTAGCGTTCCTCCAAGTCACTTGGATCCAACTTATTACACCTAAAAAATTTTCGCGTCGTTTACGTCAAAAGTAGTCTAATGTAAGCCCGGAGAAGTTATGGAACTCTTATAAGGCTAAGGAAGACTTCTAACAAGTGCTAAGCAAGCGTCTAAAGGTTTTGGGATCAAACGAATCAAAGAAATTAAGTTTCTTGAAATTTTGGAAAAACTTGGAAGAAATTTTGGGTTAACTTGAGAGAGGTATATCTCCTAGAATACGAGGAGTTATGGAATGTACAACCTATGTAAATTCAAGTTCAGAGAGTGTTCTTTCCAATGCAACTAGCAGAGTGAAATATGGAGAAGTACGGAGTAAGTTATGAGCTGTCGTATAACGATGGTCCGTCGTATAACGGCAGTCCATCATTGTACATCGACAGTACCGTCGATGTACGAGGTGGTGGAATCGACATTTGGGGGTTATAAAAACCCCACTCCACCCCTTTTCCACCATTCTACAACCTTCCATCAAGTCTGCATACCTCTATATACTCCCTCCAAGATATTTTACTCACTAGATCATTAGTCACTCCAATTTGTGCGCTAATTAGCTCGAGAAGCTTGTGGCAACATCATAGCTATTGTTGCTATTGAAGTTATGGATGTTAAGCTTGGAAAGAAGGGTTTGGATTTAGAGTTTCTGGACCGGAAAAGGTATGTTCTTCATCTTAACCTCGGTATTGAGTTGTTTTGGAGGATTTTAATGGTTTAAAATGAAGGAAAACACAGTATAAAGGTCGTACTTTGATATGTTGATGTTGTTGGCTTATGGACTGATTTTCAAAGAAATTATCGGATAGATTTGTATATGTTTGTCACGTAGTATCTTGATTATGTTATTGTTGATGTTGTTATTGATGTTGGGGAGCTGTTTTGGAATTGGCTCGGAGTAGAAGATATAAAGGAAGTGTTGTCCGATTTTCGTTAGCTCATTTATTAGTCTAGTTTGATCTTATGAAAGTTTCAATGGCTTGAACTTGGTATGAATTATCTTGAATGTAGATTTGCAAGTTTGGGCGGATAAGCATTAAGTAGCTAAGGAGACGACAAGTTATGTTAAGGCTGTCCCTTTCTTTCTTAAGGCATGATCCTATTGTTATGAACTTTCACAAATAATGTCCATAATGATTTCTCTCATAGAAATGCCAGAAGCTTACATTCTTGATGTTCTTATGATATTATTGATGTTGGTCTCACATTATGATTATTGTTCCTTCAAGGTGAGATATGCAAATGATATTAGTTCCATAATGGGAATCAGAGGTATAACGACCTTACGTCACTTCGATGAATTCAAAAATGTGTTCTCAAGGAATGTTTTGTAAAAGACAAAAGATGAATAGTATCCTAGTTATTGGATCCCTAATGAGGTACTTAATGCTAGAAGATATGCTTATGATGCAGCCAGGAATTGACTAAGGTTTAGATAATCGGGAAGAAGGCTTAATGGCTAGAAAATGTGTTTACAGGTCTTATGTGATCATGTAGGAATCAACAGATAAGTAGCGACCATCACGGGTGTATGAGAGTTACTATGTTAGCAATAAGATCCCTTATATGGCATATGATATTAGAAAGAAAAGTTCATGATGTATTTACGAGGTAGTCAGGGTTGGGTCAGTTCAGACTGTGTTCTAACAATTTAGAAGTACGTTTATAAGGCTAAGGGTTACACAGAAGATAATAGATAAAGCGTGAATACTAGAAGTAAATAAAGGGTACCTATAGGGGATATTTGGATCGGGCTGCACGTTCCGCAGCACATGCATTCATATTTGGATCGGGCTGCACGTTTCGCAGCACATGCATTCATATTTGGATCGGGCTGCACGTTTCGCAACACATGCATTCATATTTGGATCGGGGTACATATTTCATAGCACATGCATTCATATTTGGATCGGGCTGCACGTTCCGTAGCACATGCATTCATATTTGGATCAGGCTGCACATTTCGCAGCACATACATTCATATTTGGATCGGGCTGCACATTTCTTCGCAGCACATGCATTCATATTTGGATCGGGCTGGATGTTCCGCAGCATATGTTCGGATAATGTTGTGATAATAAGCTAGCCAGTGCCATGGTAGGGTATATAGACATAGTGAAGATTGCAAGAATATGAAGAGGTATATATTTGTATACTAGATTTATATCGGTAGCTTAGAAGTGCTAGGTTGATTCTTATCCTTCTTCTTTCCAGTATATATTTATTATGTTTCATTTTTCGCCTTACTTACTCGGTACATTATTTGTACTGACGTCCCTTTGCTGGGGGCGCTACGGTTCATTCTCGCGGGTCTTGAAATACAGGTTGATGGATCTCTCAGTAGGATACCAGATTAGTAGGCAGTGTCGTGGCACTCCACTTGCTCTGGAGTTACTCTGTGAGTCAGCATAGTTGCATATGCATTTGCATGGGTATGGCGGGGCCCTCTCCCTACCACGTTATGTCATGTACTCCAATAGAGGCTCGTAGATAGATATGCACAGTTAGAAGTCCTCTGGTCATCTCGGTCTATACTCTGTTGTATAATTACTATGGATAGCCTTGCCGGCATATGTACTTGGGACTAGCTTGATGACGTATGGATATCATCTTTTGGGCTTGTGTCCTATACAGATTATGGTATTTATGAGTTAGCGTTATGGCCCACTAAGGTATGATTATGTGATGTATGTATGTTTTGTAGTGCTCGGTAGGTTAGCTCCGGGTGCCCGTCATGGCCCTCCAGTAGGGTCGTGACAAAAGTAGTATCAGAGCAGTTCTGTCCTAGGGTTGTCTATGAGCCGTGTCCAGTAGATTCTTGTTTATGGGTGTGAAGCGCGCCGCACTTATAAACAAGAGGCTACAGGGAATTTAGGATGGTTACTCTTCTTTGTATCCTAGATCGTGCTATAGAGCTAAGTTATAGGATGTAAAGCTTCAACCTTGACCTCTGTTATTTTACAGTTTGATGACGACTCCTTCAGAAAGGACTACGGGTGATTCGAGGATTGCAATGATGACGGGGGGAAACGAAAAGGAGTAATATTAAAGAGGAACCTAGAGTGGAATCTGTGGTTAGACGATGGGTTAAAATTATGAATATGTTGATAGTACGGTGGAAAAAGATATGTTGTGGTAATAAGGAAAAAGTGTAATTAATCAGGAAGGGCATGTGTGGGGAACATAGTTTGATGAAGAGACATATCTACAGAATTACAAATGATGGGTATTAAGAGGAATCAGTAAGATATGAATGACTTGTGAGTAAGGGAAGATAGTATAGTATAAGGGGATAAGCAATGACGTCTAGAACAATTATTGTGATAATATTGTTTGTACAACTTTGAGGGTGGTATTGATATATTATATGCAATTTTGCTAAGATAAATTTTGAAGTATTCTGACGGGACTTAAAAATAAGAGAAGTTTGATGGGATTTTCAGTTGGGTAATAGCAAAGGACTGTGGATATACTGTGAATGGTTATCAACCTTAGAAGTCTTTTATTAATGAGACATCGTTATGATTAGATGGGAGTTGTATTTTATCCTCGAGGTAAAACGTGGAAAGGATACATATGTGATTAAAAATAATCCGTGAGTGTAAGTATGTCAATGATTTATGAGCAGAAAAAGGTGAAACTGGAATTACGGAAACGGAAAGAGTATTGGTTATAAGGATGATGATGCCTAATGTCTAAAAGGGATATGATGGGTTAGAAAAGGTAAAAGTACCATGTATGTCATTTAACGAGCTAGATATTGACGAGGGACTTCTTATCGTATAGAGTATATTAGCAAGGATGTTATACAGAGGTACGAGAATAAGAATATATGAATCATGAGTTGATTCGCTGAAATGTATAAGACAAAAGTAGGGCCAAGGTATGAAAAATTTTCCTCCAGAATTTTATTCACCATAGGATTATTGAGCTAGTAATACAGGACTGAATAATTAATGAAGGAAGTGAGAGATGTTCGAAAGAACTGTCTTTGTGATGAGAAAAGAATGGTTGAGGTTTCAAATTGGTATAACATACGTCCTTCTTTGATGAGATAAACTTGTAGTCTGAAAAAGGCCTACCAGAAGGTCGAACATTTATGTAATGAAGAAGAGGAACGTTAACAATCAGGGCAGATTTTTGAGAAAAGAATCTTGTTCTAGATGCCATTACAGTGATAAAAAGGGAAAGCGAGAAATAGGAGAGAGGTGATTTTTGAAAGTACGATAAGGAAAATTTTGAAGATCCTTTAGATGAAAGATTAGGCCATCCAGGGTCAGTACATCTATGAGAATATGCGACCCGTTACATAGATGTGCAACTGATCAGATAGACTCATGTATGTGCAACTGATCAGATAGACTCAGACGACCAACAATTATGGTTAAATTTAGTTGCGGATTTGCTGAGAGTGTGTATTTATAGGAAAAGAGAAGATAATGAAATATTAAGTATAGATAATTGGGTTAACACCTTAAGGGGGAAAGACGAAACGACAAGTATGGGATCAGAAGTATGCCTTGTTAGAAGAGGGAAAGATAATAACAAAGGAATTGGAAATTACCTCAAAGGGATATTACGCTGTTGTGCCGATAAGGTGCCTGAATGATTTAATGATAGACGCAACCAGACAATCATACGTATATCAAAGTAAAGGTTGGGAGGTAGGACTCCAAGGAAGGTTTTATTCGAAGTTGCAAAATCAGGGAAGTATAAGAGACTCGGTAAGGAAGAAATAGAGAAGGATTGAGTATGATGGCACTCGAAGTACATAAGGGACTAAGATAAGAAGCTAAGAAAAAAAGCCACTGCGAGCTAGTCATATGGATACAAAGTTCCAGCATCGCATACCGGTTGGGAAAGTATTGTACAGGGGGAGCCTTGTTACACCCCTCGTTTTCATGGTAGTAGAACCTATAGTTTCCTAGTCGGGTATGCCTTTGGAATAGAGACCCGAGCCCGAGTTTTGAAGATAGAAAGTGCATTACCATTGTACATAGAAAGTGTCTTACCCCGTGTACAAGGGTACCAACTGGTATTCCTGGCAATTTGCCGGATTAGAAGTTGAGCGAATCGAATCAGCGCGATCTGAACTGAATCAGAGAAAATATGCAAGCACCAGTCATCGTCGATGGGTCATTGACATGGTCGACGGACCGTCGATGTGCGGCGCCAACAGGGTTACGCTGCCTTGCATCTGCAGGCGCAGGTTGATGAGCAAGTCGATGGACCGTCGACATGTCAACGGGCCGTCGACCCGCTCGTCGAACTAGACCGCTGTAGCTTTTTGGCTTCCAAGTATAAATATGTGGTTCACGACCTTATTTCTTATTCTCCTCCATTCCAAATCAGAAAAACCCTAATATTTTCTCTCCCAATATTTTCCATCATTATTAGTGGAGATTTAGTAAGATCCGAGCTCGTGAACCCGTGCTTGTCAAGAAGAAAGTTGTTCCTAGGGTTTCTTCAAATTGTGAAGCTTAGGGGGTTGGAGTTGAAGTTGATCTTTGGAATCTTAGACCCTTCAAGGTATGTAAATGATTTCTACCCTTGTATTTGAGTTTATTACCAAGAGTTTTAGTGATTTTAAATAAAGAGAAGGTATTTGTGGAAGTGGTAATTTCATGAAGGGCAAGGTAGTGACTTGAGGCTATTTTTAGATATGATTGGGGATAAATTTGAGTACATATTTATATATAAGCATTGTTATTGTTGTTGTGGTTAATGTTGGAGTGAATGGGAAGTTGAAAAGTTGTAAGCTTACATGGAAAATTATGATCTATAATTCGTTAAGCTCTTTATGCGTTTAAAGATGGTTAGTAAGAGAGACAAATAGCCTAATTAAGGCCTATGTTATCTTAATTGTAGACTTGCAAGTTCGAGAGGTAGGAGTTGGACGATTGGGTATACTTCAAGGTATGTTAAGGCTACCCTTTCTTTCTTTTGGAATGATCCTATGATATAAGCCAACTAGCGAGTAAGCGAGCTTCCATATTACTCTACTCTTAGAAGCATTAGGAGTACTTCAGTCTTTGATGTTCGTGTACCCCGTTTATGATGATTCCTTCTGTTCATGGGTCCAGCTTTAGATATCCAGTTTTATGTATACAGTTTATTCAGGCATTACATTCATTATATATATATGTGTGGGGGGGGGGAGGGGAGGGTGGTGGGAGGGGGTATGAGAAGAGAGATGGGCGTTATATACGCATTACCAACTGATCAGCTGGTGCACTTTGATGATGGTATTGATAATATTAGTTACGGCCGCAGAGGAGTCGATATGATATGATGAGATGCCATAGGGGCTTTACAGGCGTTATACACGCACATATATCAGGCGTTATACACGCATATATATCTTGATGTATGACCTTCATTGGTAGGCATAAGCATGCATATTATGCGCCCGCAGTGGCATCATCAGTTATATAGATTCATGCATATACATACAGAGACTAGTTCATACAAGTACATGCAGACAGTTATTTCAGCTTATGAGTTCAGATTTTACTCATGATTCTTATTTATATATGTTGTTCTTATGCCTTACATACTCAGTACATTATCTGTACTGACTCCCGTTGCTCGGTGGGTCGTGTTCATGCCCACAGTGCGGTAGACGGACGGTGGTTCGATTCGGCAGGACCTCTCGATCTAGCATCGGTCGGTGCGCTCCATTTGATCCGAGCTACAATCGGTTTGGTATGCCACCCTTTTCGAGATGTGTATGCATATGGGTATGACGGGCCCCGTCCCGTCCTTTCTACGACTTTCATTCCAATAGAGGTCTTTAGATAGTTGTATGTAGTAGTCAGATGATGTAGCCTTGTCGGCTTCTATTCTTTTGCGTACAGTATATGTAGCAGCCAAGCTGGCTTGCACTCTTCTTCAGCATGTTGTGTATATATATAGATTGTACAGAGTTTTGATGCTTCCCGTTTATAAGATCAGTTTATGCCATTATGGGCCCTTGATGTTTAGTAAGATTCAGATATGAGTATAGGGGTGTTTGGTCGCTAGTGGTTAGACGCCCGTCGCGACTCATCGGCTTGGGTCATGACAGAAGTGGTATCAGAGCAGTTCCGTCCTAGGATTGTCTACAGACCGTGTCTAGTAGAGTCTTGTTTATGGCGTGTTGTGCACCACACTTATAAACAGGAGGCTACAAGACATTTAGGATGATGTCATTCTTTCTCTCTTAGATTGTGCGATAGAGCCCCGTCTTAAGCGTTCGCTCTCTGATAAATTGTTTTGATTTCAGCGATGCTCCGCAAGAAAGCTATAGCTGCCTAAAAGGGCAAGAGAGCGGCCGGTGAGGCTACTAGCCTCACTCGGCAAGCTACGAGGGCCCAGGATGAGATTCGAAGTGATGGCCCGTCTGAGACATCGCATACCCCGCCTCCAGCACCTGCCCCAATTCCTCAGCCGGATGCACAGGGCCAGGATGTGCGGGTTACTTTACGATTGTTGACCAAATTAGTAGCCACCCAGGCTCAGCGGTAGGGAGTTGGTGTTGACCAGGCAGACAGGGACGATAGTTCGAGGGTTAAGACCTTCATTGGATTAGGTCCTCCCGAGTTTTCTGTGGTAAAGCAAAATATGGACCCCTAGGATTTCATTGATGGTATGCAGAGGACCTTGAGGGTTATGCACGCGGATGAGGTTGAGTCGGTGGAGTTGGCTTCATATAGACTCTGGGATATTGCGATACAGTGGTATTAGGCATGGGAGTTATCTAGGGGAGAAAATGCCCCTCTAGCTGTGTGACGAGAGTTCTCAGATGCTTTTCTTCACTATTATTTACCTCCAAAGGTTCGACGAGCCCGAGCAGACAGGTTCCTACATATTGAGCAGGGCAGTATGAATGTTCAATAGTATTGTGTATACTTCAATTCCTTGGCTAGATATGCCCCGTACCATGGTGGCTGAGATGGAGGATAGAGTTCATCGTTTTGTGGCCGATCTAGGGCTGTATTTGATAGATGCTTGTACGACTTCTGCACTACAGCCAGGCATGGATATCTCTCGTATACAAGCATATGCGCAGAATTTGGAGTATCGCAAGCGTCAGCGAAGGACAGACCGTGACCGGGGCCATGGCAAGAGGGCTAGATCTTTTGATATAGTTGGTGAGTTTAGGAGAAGACAGAGACAGCAGCATTCCAGATATTCTTATCAGCCGGCAGGAAGTGACCGCGATTTTCAGGCCCTAGGTTTGATCGGTCTTCTTTTTCTGGAGCGGGCTGGAGTTCTAGAGCATCGTGCTCTCGTACGACCGCTTGAGTCGAGCCGGTGCGAGGGCCACCATTGCCGCTGTGTGCTTAGTATGGTAGGCTCCGTGTTCGCGGTGTCGATTGGGGTTGGATGGTTGCTATCTTGTGGCGACGAGTCCACGGGATGAGGAGTGCCCGGGGGTTGGTACGGTATGGTTTAGCCTACGGAGTGTCCGTGGCCGGGCTTCTTGCGGTGCGCCCGTCGGGCAAGTTTCGACGCCCGGCGGCGCGAGGTAGAGGGAGGATAGAGCATCCAGCTCAGCGGTCCTCGCACCGCGTGTATGCATTGGCTGGTAGACAGGACCGCGAGACGTTTCCTGATGTTGTTACAGGTATATTATCAGTTTCCTTCCATGATATTTGTGCACTGATTGATCCAGGTTCCATTTTATCATATGTTACGCCCTTTGTTGCCGGCAAGTTTGGGATAGAGCCTGAGTTGATTAAACCTTTTGAGGTGTCTACTGTTATATTCCGTATTTTGTACAATGGGACAATCCGAGCTAACCATGATAAGTTAGGGACAAGACTATTCCGGGATACGAAGTCGAGACTTTAACTACAATTTTGTTTCAAGACATGAGTTGCTTATGATTTTGTGGCATGGAATATTAAGGAAATTTGGGGTCAAAAGTTATTTTTGGAAAGTAATTAGTTCATGAAAAATGGGGGAAAAAAAAAGAAAAAGAGGGGCATGTGGCCGGCCACATGGGGTGTGGGCCATGGCCACATGGAAGCCTAATATATGTTAATAAAAGATGACTAAGTGATCACTTCTTCATCATCTCTTCACTTAGAAAAATCAAGAAACTTTGAGAAAGAAAAATAAAGGCCATTCGGCCATAGTTGCAAGAATTGAGGTCCAAGAATTGATCAAGAAAAAAATAGTTTCTCCTAGCAAATCAACTAATTGAAGGGCTCTTGTTAACGTGGAGTTATTGTTTGGATCAACAAACCATTTGTTTTCATCATTTGCAAACCCTAGCTAAGTTGTGAAGTTGAAGGGAAAAGGTAAGGTTTAATCTTGTTTTTATATGTTATGGATGGTTTATGTATGTTGTAGTAGGTAAAAAGGGATGAAATTCATGAAATATTGCATGTTGAAGTGAGGCCGTGTGCATGGCTTGTAGCCGTGCATAGGTGATGTTATGTAGGAGTGACGAATTAATTCTATTTAGCATGTTTGGTTATTGTAGTGTGTTAAAATGAATGAAAATCATGAAGTTGGCATGTTGGGGTGGTGGCCGAACACCCCCTTCCTTGTATAACAAAGAATGGATTGATTTTATGTGGTATTTTGGTTGTCGTTGTTGTGGGATTCTATGATGAAAATGAGAGTTTAATGATTCGAATTAATGTTGTAATGGTTGCGGGCTGTTTTGGAGTTAACGTGGTTATAATGTAATTTTTATATTTATGAAAATGACATTGTTAACGTATGGATTGTTGGTGTAATTCATGAATTTGGAAGAGAAGAATGTGTTGGTGTTGTTGTTCTCGGGTTTGGGGATGGTTTCGGATGAGGTGGTACATTGGTTGGGTTGTTTGAAATATTGTGTGAATTGTTTAAAGTATTCTTGAATATTATTTGAATGGTTTCGGATTAGTAATTGAACGTATGAGCGTTGATGTTGGTTTGAATGTAAGTAGTTGAATTGATTATAATGAATGTTGTTGAATTATGTAGAAAAGAGTTATTAACGTTAGAATGCGTTTTGAATTGATTATTGATGTTGTTAGTGTGGTTGTTGGTATTGTTGTTGATGAATTTGGCCGAGTTGAATTCTCGTGGTTGTTGCATTTACAGGGGAAATGCTGCCCAAATTTTCGTAGAATTAAGTGCTATTTTGGAAATGAGCTCCTAAGTGCCTATAGTTAACGTTGGTATTTAATGATGTTGTGTAGATCTTGGGGAGTCCGAGACTTAGGATTGGATTAGCTTTGAGAGCGGACGAGGTATGTAAAGCCTAACCTTTCCTTCTTTTGGCATGTCTTAGTTGTAAGTAGGTTATGACACTAGCCTCGAGGAAACTCCATTCTTACGATCCGAGCATGTCTACGATTCTTATTTACCTCTTAATGTCGGCCTTTTTAATGTAAAAGTATTATGGTTCCTAGGTCTTTGGTAATATTGGATTTCAAATGTTGCATAAAGATTTTGTTTTTAAAGGATTCTATGTCTAAAAATGGCCGTAACTTTCGTAGACAGAACCGGATCGCCTCGATATGCTCGTAGGACATTCTGTAGCGTATAATGGCTACATCCTCCATAGGCGGGCCCGGATCGGGTTGATGCTCGTCCGTGGGTCCCGCGACTTTCCTTTGTATAGCTCCAACGACCTTGTGACAGAACTTAATACAACTATCACCCGACCCCCAAGTGTTGATTACTTACTTATTTATTAAGTCTGTAATAATGATTTTTATGCATATGTTTACTCACGACTCTGCTCGTGCATCCCGTTGTATCTTTCACTGAGTCCCGGGCAGGTTATATTATCGTGCGCACTATGTTATATTCCGGAGTATGATGTGTCCGGTTCGCCGAGCCCCTCGCTAGAGGGCCAGGTACCGCGTATATTTGGTGTTATGAGGTGTTATGGCGTTATGATGTGTTATGTGATATGTCGGGTTTCGGAGATATGAAATCTTCTGGAGTATGATGTGTTATGGCGCCAATGACGGGCGGGCGACCATATTTCCTGAGCCCTATGCATGAGTTGTGTTTTAAAAGTAAACGTTTTGATATTTTGGATATTATACTTATCTTCTGTACTTCTGTGTCGATTATGATTCTGTTTACTGTACTTCTTGCTTTGCATACTCAGTACATATTCCGTACTGACCCCCTTTCTTCGGGGGCTGCGTTTCATGCCCGCAGGTACAGACGCCCACTTCGGTGATCCGCCAGCCTAGGTGTCACACCCTAATTTTCGTTAGGGTGTGATGGGCACCCGACCCTTATTTAGAGCCGAGCGAACCCGCTGACTCACATAGTACTCATGATCACGCTTACTATCAAGTCATGACACAATTACATAATGAAAATTTTTCGGAAGATAGTATACATTTTTTTTTCCTTTCCCGAATCAATGAAAACTTGTAACACATAAAGACATATAGCACTTATAATACAATGCATGATAATTCATCGCTTACATAGCCACTTACATAACCGACATCCTATACCCACAACAACGTCCGCAAAGTCTCTAACACGTAACATGATACTATAACCTAATACTTTGACTTGCGGCACTCCGAGCAAGCTGAGCTCGCCAATCCCGCCGGAACATCTTCTCGCTAATGTCTTCAACTCATCCGGGTGTACCGCGCGGCATGAAACGCACCCCGAAGAAAAGGGGGTCGGTACGGAATATGTACTTGAGTATGTAAAGCGAGAGATACGAAAGAATCGAACCATACGGAAATAAAGAGGACGTAATGGTAGTACATAAGAATCGGATCTCATAAGCTTACCTCGAATGTAAATCATGCGTTTCAAAAGCACTAATGGACCGAGTAACATAAATAAAGAAATCATCATGAACATATGCGTACACAACATGCCCCGCCCTCTAACGAGGGACGCGGTAAGTAAAATCATCATATTTATGCACATGCAACATGCCCCGCCCTCTAGTGAGGGACGCGGTGAAGGAATCATCATATGCCATCCGGCCACCTCCCCGTCATCACATCATCATCATCGTATATATATATATATATATATAACATGCCCGGCCCTCTAGCGAGGGACGCGGTGAATAATGCAAAGGAATTGCACGAATACATGCCCCGGCCGGGACGCGGTGAAAGATGTAATAACGACTCGCACGAGCGAGTAGTGAGAAACCACATGCAACATAAAATATACAATGTTTGCTAAGACTCGAAAGAACAATCCGGACGATAGATCATTTAAAGGAAGTCGGACAATAGCCATAGGTCATACCTTTCGAGTTGCGACGAATGATGTCAAAGACAAAACCTTTGGGATCGTTTGTACATGGCAAAATATATCATGGAACTCAATGGAGTAGTCAAAATGATCACTTTTTATTAATCTAACCTTAGTCAAAAGTCGTTCTTACATATCACTCAAAATAAGCCAATTAGGTCAACGTAGAAAGATCTCGGAAATAGGGGCCACTTCGGGTCAAGTCGAGGTGGTGTACGTAAAATTACAAACATTAGGCTTTATGGAGCCACCTATGAAAATCTCAAGGTAATTCGGTTCCATTTGTGAGAATTATAAATGTTTAAGCTATTTTTCCAACAAAACATAAAGTATCTAATTCAATTCTATTGAATGAAAAAGGGTCAAATCTAAGCTCGGATTCCTAGGAGTAGAGTCGCCCCCGAGGCTCATATCCAAACCTATTATGCCTAAGACATGCCAAGAGAACAAAAGGTGAAGCTTTACATACCTTATTCGCTCCTTACGCTTCTCCACATTCAAATCCCGTTTCGTCCAAAATCTACAATTGGTCACATTTACCAAATATTAATCGTAAGGCCTTAAGAATTCAATCTTAATCAATACTTGTCTACCAAAATTTGGGCAGCATCCCCCTATATGTACAACATCCCCGAGATTTAACTCGGCTCAAATATCAACAACCATACCAATAACATCAACATTCGATTTGAAACGCATTCTAAGATAAATTGTCTTCTTTTCTGAATAGTCCAACAACTTCCAATCCAACTTTGCACCTTCAAATCAATATCAATATTTCCATGTTTATATTTTAATTAAAGATCATTCAAATACAATTCGGAATCATTTCATATCATTCTACAAAATATTTACAAAACATACAAAAATTCCACCAAAACCATAATTCATCCGAAATCTCTAATCTTCGACATAAATATCCATAACACATTTTTATCCTCCAACTTCATTAACAATAATCATAATTCACACCTTAACAATTTCATTTTCATCATTACATAAATCTTCCATAAAATCACAAAATTCCCTATAACAACTTACCAACCAATCTTTCATGCCAATATGGACTTGCATCCCTCCAAATTCACCAACTAACATAATAATTCTCGTTTAGAACTCCACTTCCATAATTACATAGAAACTACATTGAAATCACATAAGTTCCTATAATCATTTTCAACCATTTTTCATGCCATCATAAACCATTTTCTTCCATTTCCATCACAAAGTTTCAACAACACAACTAGAATACTACATAAAATTCAACTCATATTGCCTATGCATCAATACATATTCACGGCCATATACCCATATACACACCCACTTTGCAAACTTCCATATTTCCATAAATTCTACTCATTTCTACATACTACAACATAAACAAACCTTCATAACATAAGAAAAAGGAATTAATTCTTACCTTTTCCTCCTATCTTCTTCACTTGTCCAAGGTGCTAAATTGGTGAAACAAGTGCCCTTCCTTCCAAAATAATTACACCAAGTTGTAGAGGACCTTTGAATTAGTAGGAATACCACAAGAAAATAATTTTTGGGAGAAGATTTCAAAGGATCAAAAATTTGGAGTTATGGCCGAATGGCCTTCTCCTTTGCTCTTGTTTCTTTTGTTTTTCTCCTTGTCAATTTGTCTTGAAGCTTCTAAGTGATAAATATTGACTAAATGGTCTTTTATACATTATCACATGACTAATTTAAATGGACTTGGGTCCTTTATTAAGGACCATGGCCGGCCACCTCCTCACTTGGGCCTTATTTTTCTCTTTTTTTTTTTTTTTGGGCCCAACCCGGATGCCATTCCGAGTTGGCCTAGCCCACTGACCTTTCGATATAAAACGTTCATATCTCCTTGTACCGACGTCACCTGGGAACCCACGACCTATGGTTGAAAAGCTAATTCAATTATCTACAACTTCTATTTCTTGGTATTTTTCCAAATTCCAAACTTATAATACCATTTTTGCCCCTCAAAGTCAGGTCACCCGAAAACGTTTTCTTAAAAATATTCGTTTGGAGGGCTTCCACTGATTTGGCCCTTGGTCCTTCATGAGTTGTGTTTAATTTACATATGTGATTCATATAACTTGTCACATGTTCCAAAAAAAAATCTTAACGTGTGGGCCCCACTCATTGCTTACAAATAATCCGACGTTCAAAAATACGGGACATAACATCCTCCCCCCCTTTAAAACATTCGTCCTCGAATGTTAAATTAGCCTTACAGGATCCTATAAGCATTTGGGGGGGGGGGGGGGGGTTATCCTTCTCTTGCCCATTCCTTATCTTCTAGTCCTTTATAATCAATCTTCTCGATCTTTACGTGTCCTTATTCCGTATCATGGGTTTTCTAACCCACCATTTAGTATGGGTTCCTTAGCCTCCTCGAACACTTTTTCGATTTTGCCATTTGTGGCATCCAAATTTTCACTTTATCACAAATTCATTTCTAGATCATCCTTTCAAGGAGAACACTTTTACGTCCGAGGTAATCGTCCACATTAATGTAGCACTTTTCCCATTCATCTCTTTATGTTCTTTTTCTTTGGGGTTCCTTGTCGTGTCACTATTTCTTTAGTCCCATTTTCTTTTGAAATTGGTTCTCGAACCTCACACATTCTTGGGTCATCCTTTTCCCATCTTATTCAAATAATCTCGTCTTGCCAATAATTTCACGCTTAACTTACCTTTTTTCCGATATTTTGGCCTCTTTGTCTTCCACACCCACACTTTCCTCTCCCAACATTGTTGTGTTAAAATTTCCAATCTTAATCTATGGTGCAAAATAATAGCACCTCATCTCGTAGCACTCGTACCATTTACCATCGGAGTTCGCATCAATTTGGTCTTCCATATCGTAGCACCATGTGTCCACGATGCAACATAAACGAAATATCGTACTCATTCATATATATACATATATAATTATTACCAACTAGCCCACAAAACGCCTCCAAACGCTATTCAACCTATCCCGGACTTCGAAGCGTTCCGCCGTCTCTCTTATAGCATAATTCGTTTGTTTTATGGTCCCCTCCATTCCGTATGGCTAATTTCATTCATACTATCCTAGCTTTTTCATTTATCTCTTATGACTAAATCTTTGGGGTTTCTTGCATACTTCCCGGTGGTCACCCATCTAGACTTCCACGCTTCGTGGGATTCGGCGTGACGATGAACACGCCCCGACCGTCACGTTATTTATAAAGTCTTCGGACTTCGAAGCGCTCTTACGACATAATTACTATTTTACCCCTCCTTCGCTCGCTCATTTTACCTTCGTTCTCATCCTTTCTACACACCGAGTCTTTCACAATCCCGTCATTTTACTTGTTCCTCGACGCCCGGATCCTTAATCGCGCGCGCGTCATGGTCTATTACTATACCGTTGTCTCACTCCTTCTTATTTCCTTCTTCCGATTACCCTTTCTTTTCTCACGCCCACTATCATTCCCCCGTTATATAACCCTTATTCCAGGCTTTCCTTACAGAACCTGATAAATCTCGCTTATTCGCTCTATAGTTCACTTTTCCGTTTCACACTTACCTTTATATTCTAGCTACGTAAACCACATCATAACTTTAGCCGCTTTCTAATTAGGCTTTACTAATTTCCATAAGGTTCTTACTATATTCATATTACGTCCTGTTCATAATCGATCCGATAATATGACACTTCGTAATCCTTTACCCTTTCCTGATCCACTTTATCCTTATTATCTCACAAGTTGTCCCATAACTACTTTCATGCCCGTGGCAATTCTTTTCCCCTGCGCTCTTGTCTTAAATCGTACTTTTACTGCTTTTAACCGTAAGCACGTCATAATTCGTCCCTACTTATCGGTTCGGTCGTCTTAAATAACATTTCGTCAAAATTTACCCGCTTGAATCATCTCTTAGGACTACAAGGCCTTTCCCGCTCTTTTCACCGTGTCGATATCAAACTTCTAATTATGGTTATCCCTAATTCCGCAATTAATTTCTTTCCCGAGGTCATCGCGCTCGTATTTTAGTCAAAAAAAATTTCATTACTATTGGCGTGACCCCGTTTCCAGACATATCACAAACCTAAATCTCACTCTTTCTTTATTTACGGGAAATTTCTACGAGTCTTCTCTCAGAATCGTTACTATCTCGTAACCCGTACACAGAAATACCAACAATGCCTCGCGGGGCGTATATATATATACGCATATCGTAGCATATCACGACCTCATGGCTCCCGACATCATTGACAAGTACAAAAATAATAAGCATACCTTGTAGGCCCAAACAAATCGCACCTATTACACTTTCTTATTTGCTTCTTCTTTGATCGAACTTGTATTTCCATCGTACTTTAATATCTTACCGACATAAGCCTTGCATACCTTTGCTTACCGCGTACTTCGTAGCTTCCAATATCGTTAATCGCCTTCTCTTCTAAAATCAAAAGTCAATGTCGGGAATCTCATTTCCTATAACTTGGATCTACGGCACGATCTAAGATGTCAAAGAAGCGTAACCATCCTAGATGCCCCGTAGCCTCCTGTTTATAAATGTGGCGCGCTTCACACCATAAACAGGACTCTACCGGACACGACTTTGCAGACAACCATTAGGACAGACCTGCTCTGATACCACTTTGTCACACCCTAATTTCCGTTAGGGTGTGATGGGCACCCGACCCTTATTTAGAGCCGAGCGAACCCGCTGACTCACATAGTACTCATGATCACGCTTACTATCAAGTCATGGCACAATTACATAATGAAAATTTTTCGGAAAATAGTATACATTTTTTTTTCCTTTCCCGAATCAATGAAAACTTGTAACACATAAAGATATATAGCACTTATAATACAATGCATGATAATTCATCGTCACTTACATAGCCACTTACATAACCGACATCCTATACCCACAACATGTCCGCAAAGTCTCTAACATAGAACATGATACTATAACATAACTTTGACTTGGCAAAGACTCCGGAGCAACCGGAGCTCGCCAATCCCGCCGGAACATCTTCTGGCTAATGTCTTCAACTCATCCGGGTGTACCGCGCGGCATGAAACGCGCCCCCGAAGAAAGTGGGGTCGCATGAAGGAATATGTACCGAGTATGTAAAGCAAAGAGATACAAAAGAATCGAACCATACGGAAATAAAGAGGACGAATGGTAGTACAAAGAATCGGATCTCATAAGCTTACCTCGAATGTAAATCATGCGTTTCAAAAGCACTAATGGACCGAGTAACATAAATAAAGAAATCATCATGAACATATGCGTACACAACATGCCCCGCCCTCAATGAGGGACGCGGTAAGTAAAATCATCATATTTATGCACATGCAACATGCCCCGGCCCTCTAGTGAGGGACGCGGTGAAGGGAATCATCATATGCCATCCTGGCCACCTCCCCGTCATCACATCATCATCATCATATGTATATATATATATATATATAACATGCCCCGGCCCTCTAGTGAGGGTGAATAATGCGGTGGAATTGCACGAATACATGCCCTGGCCCGGGACGCGTTGAAAGATGTAATAATATACTCGCACGAGCAGAGTAGTGAGAAACCACATGCAACATAAAATATACAATGTTTGCCAAGACTCGAAAGAACAATCCGTACGATAGATCATTTAAAGGAAGTCGACAATAGCCATAGGTCATACCTTTTAGTTGCGACGAATGATGTCAAAGACAAAACCTTTGGGATCGTTTGTACATGGTAAAATATATCATGGAACTCAATGGAGTAGTCAAAATGATCACTTTTTATTAATCGGAACCTTAGTCAAAAGTCGTTCTTACATATCACTCAAAATAAGCCAATTAGGTCAACGTAGAAAGATCTCGGAAATAGGGGGCCCACTTCGGGTCAAGTCGAGGTGGCGTAGGTAAAATTACAAACATTAGGCTTTATGGAGCCACCTATGAAAATCTCAAGGTAATTCGGTTCCATTTGTGAGAGTTATAAATGTTTAAGCTATTTTTCCAACAAAACATAAAGTATCTAATTCAATTCTATTGAATGAAAAAGGGTCAAATCTAAGCTCGGATTCCTAGGAGTAGAGTCGCCCCCGAGGCTCATATCCAAATCTATTATGCCTAAGACATGCCAAGAGAACAAAAGGTGAAGCTTTACATACCTTATTCGCTCCTTACGCTTCTCCACATTCAAATCCCGTTTCGTCCAAAATCTACAATTGGTCACATTTACCAAATATTAATCGTAAGGCCTTAAGAATTCAATCTTAATCAATACTTGTCTACAAAAATTTGGGCAGCATCTCCCCTATATGTACAACATCCCCGAGATTTAACTCGGCTCAAATATCAACAACCATACCAACAACAATACCAATAACATTAACATTCGATTTGAAACGCATTCTAAGATAAATTGTCTTCTTTTCTGAATAGTCCAACAACTTCCAATCCAACTTTGCACCTTCAAATCAATATCAATATTTCCATGTTTATATTTTAATTAAAGATCATTCAAATACAATTCGGAAGCATTTCATATCATTCTACAAAATATTTACAAAACATACAAAAATTCCACCAAAACCATAATTCATCCGAAATCTCTAATCTTCGACATAAATATCCATAACACATTTTTATCCTCCAACTTCATTAACAATAATCATAATTCACACCTTAACAATTTCATTTTCATCATTACATAAATCTTCCATAAAATCACAAAATTCCCTATAACAACTTACCAACCAATCTTTCATGCCAATATGGACTTGCATCCCTCCAAATTCACCAACTAACATAATAATTCTCGTTTAGAACTCCACTTCCATAATTACATAGAAACTACATTGAAATCACATAAGTTCCTATAATCATTTTCAACCATTTTTCATGCCATCATAAACCATTTTCTTCCATTTCCATCACAAAGTTTCAACAACACAACTAGAATACTACATAAAATTCAACTCATATTGCCTATGCATCAATACATATTCACGGCCATATACCCATATACACACCCACTTTGCAAACTTCCATATTTCCATAAATTCTACTCATTTCTACATACTACAACATAACCAAACCTTCATAACATAAGAAAAAGGAATTAATTCTTACCTTTTCCTCCTATCTTCTTCACTTGTCCAAGGTGCTAAATTGGTGAAACAAGTGCCCTTCCTTCCAAAATAATTACACCAAGTTGTAGAGGACCTTTGAATTAGTAGGAATACCACAAGAAAATAATTTTTGGGAGAAAATTTCAAAGGAGCAAAAATTTGGAGTTATGGCCGAATGGCCTTCTCCTTTGCTCTTGTTTCTTTTGTTTTTCTCCTTGTCAATTTGTCTTGAAGCTTCTAAGTGATAAATATTGACTAAATGGTCTTTTATACATTTATCACATGACTAATTTAAATGGACTTGGGTCCTTTATTAAGGACCATGGCCGGCCACCTCCTCACTTGGGCCTCATTTTTCTCTTATTTTTTTGGGACCAACCAGTTGGGCCTAGCCCACTGACCTTTCGACCTTAAAACGTTCATATCTCCTTGTACCGACGTCACCTAGGAACCCACGACCTATGGTTGGAAAGCTAATTCAATTATATACAACTTCTATTTCTTGGTATTTTCCCAAATTCCAAACTTATAATACCGTTTTTGCCCTCAAAGTCAGGTCACCCGAAAACGTTTTCTTAAAAATATTCGTTTGGAGGGCTTCCACTTTGATTTGGCCCAAGGGTCCTTCATGAGTTGTGTTTAACTTTACATATGTGATTCATATAACTTGTCACATGTTCCAAAAAAAAATCTTAACGTGTGGGGCCCACCTCAGCTTACAAATAATCCGACGTTCAAAAATACGGGACATAACATTTATTCAGGGTACGGCGGGGCCCTGTCCCTTCATCTGATTCTGTTGTTTTGTATTAGAGGTCTGTAGATATAGATGTGGGTTATGTACAGTTTTGTTAGGATGCGACGTGTGAGTTGTGTTTGGACGGCCCATCCGTCGTGGCGACCTTGTCGGTCGCGCGTGTATATGCTTTGACATGTTATGTATATTATGACAGCCTTACCGGGTTCTGTACAGTTTTTGTGTTTGTATGCGTCCCTTTGAAGCCACGTTTGATATTTATAGATATATAAGCCATCCGTACGTGATTCTGTTTGATAAGTGTGTTTGGGTGCCCAGTTCGGGCACTAGTCACGGCCTACGGGGTTGGGTCGTGACAGAAGTGGTATCAGAGCAGTTTGTCCTCGGAATGTCTACGGCACCGTGTCTAGTAGAGTCTTGTTTATCGGTGTGTTGTGCGCCACATCTATAAACGGGAGGCTACGGAGACATTTAGGATGTTGTCTTTTCTTCGATCTTAGATCGTGCGATAGAGCCGTGTTATCGGGATGACCTTTTCGACGAAATGTTCTGTTTTCGGTGATGCTCCGAGGAAGGCCACGGCGCCCGTGCGGGAAAGACTACGGCGAGTGGAGACCGGCCCGAGCCGGGTGACTACTAGGGCTCGTGCCCCGTGTGAGCCGGAGATTGTGCCTCCGACGGCTGGTTCGCTACCCCGCATCCGAGGGACTTGGAGCGCCGACAGTGCGGGTCGTGGGGCGGCTCCACCGCCGACTCCCGAGGTTCGAGTACCCGAGCCTCCGGCTCCTCGCCCGGGGCGGAGGATCGGGCGATGCGAGATGCGGTCGGTTATTGACCGAATTGATGGCGGCCCGAGTTCACGGGCACGGATCGGGGGTTAACGTGCGGATAGACATGGCCCGAGAGGGCCGTGATTTTTACGCTTTTATGGCCCACTAAAGTTTTTCGGGTCAAAGCCGCGAGAGGACCCTCGGGAGTTCATCCAACGGATGCGGCGTCTGTTCGCGATTGATTAGTGCTTCGAGACAGCAGTCGGTTGAGATGGCATCCTATCGGTTGCACGATGTAGCGGCTAATCGGGTACGAGTCCCGGATGTTGTCCCGAGTTGAGGGTGCCCCTCCGGCGGTATGGGGCGAGTTTACGAGAGGCCCCCCGGCCCATTTCTACCTCCGGAGGCGAAGCGGGGTGGATGGATTCCCCGCGGCTTCATGCAGGGGCGGGAGTGTCGGGAGTATAGTACGGAGTTTGATTCGCGGCCGTATATGCGCCCGCTATGTAGCCAATATGACCGACCGGATGCCGGTATGTGATAGGGGCCGGATGACTACTTGGTTGACGGTTGTACGGTGATGGCGGACCCGGACGGGGATGGACATCGCACGGATTCAAGCACATGCCCGGGGTATGGAGGAGCGACGGGGCGTCGGCCGATAGGGATTATGATGAGGGCCAGCCAAGAGGGCTAAATCGCGGGTGATTCGGAGAGTCTCGAGGCGGCCGGCCCTCGGCGGAAGATAGCAGACACCCTTCCCGGCCGGCCAGAGTACACCCCCGCAGTTCACCGGCAGGAGATCAGAGGGTGCGGGATATTCAGGGGCAGGCCAGAGTTCCAGGGTTTCAGGCTCACAGTTGGACAGAGGTTCCAGTAGTCAGACGAGGCCGCCCAGACCTCTGTGTTCCTACTGTGGGAGGCATCACCCTGGGGAGTGTTACCGTGCCACGGGTGCTTGTTTTACTTGTGGCGGCCAGGGTCATTTCAAGAGAGAGTGTCCGTACAGGGGCGGTCCGGGAGGTGCGCCCCGCCATCGAGTCACCGCTGGTTCGTCTTTCCCTTTCGTAGCTATGCGCCCGATGGGGCGAGGCACGCCGACTCCAGCAAGCCGTGGCAGAGGCCGTGGCGGAGCCTCCAGTTCTGGCGGTCCATCGAACCGCCTATATGCATTGACCCGTGGACAGGATTAGGAGGCGCCACCAGACGCGGGTACAGGTAATTTGGATTCTTTAATTGGTTATGTTGATTGATGTATGAACTGTTTGTGATAATTGTAAAAGAAACTCCCCCCCAAATGCTTATAAGATCCTGTAAGGCTAATTTAACATTCGAGGACGAATGTTCTAAAGGAGGGGAGGATTTTATATCCCGCATTTTTGCACATTATGATAGGTTGGAGATAAAACCATTCCGGGATGCAAAGTCGAGACTTTTGACCTTCGATTTCATTTTAAAACCTAATGTGTTCATGAATTTGTTCGCATGGAGCAATTTGGAAAATTTGGGACCAAAAGTGATATAGTTGGAACTTGCAAATCATGCAAAAATTTGGCCATTGGCCGTGTGGTATATGGAAATGGCCCACACAAATTGTGTTTAATTTTCATTGCTCCAACACATGGTGTGGGCCAAGGGCACTTGGGCACTTCATAAAATGGTACAAAGATGACTTCTAAGTCATTCGTCTCATTCCCAACACTTAGAAAAAAAAAAGACCAAGAAGTTGAAGAAAAAAAAGGCTCTCGGCCAAGAGCTAGGGAAAACCAACTTCCATACAAGCCATCCCAAAATTATTTCCTTGATACAAATCCACTAAGTTGAGGTCCCTAAGTAGCGTGGAAGTGTTATTCGGGTCATCCAACCATCCGTTGTGTAGATCGCAAACCCTAGGCAAATTGTGGAGTTGAAGAAGAAAGGTAAGAATTGATTATGTTTTATGTGTTATAAAGGTTGTATGCATGTTGTAGTATGTTAAAATGGATGAAAATCATGAAATATGGCATGTTGGAAGTGAGTTGTGTGTGTGTGTGTTGGCCGTGTGAGGTGTGTATATGTTGTGTTGTGTTTAAGTGATGAATTAAGTTCTATGTAGTATGTTAATTGTTGTAGTGTGAAGAAATGAGTGAGAATTATCAATATGTGCATGTTGGTGTGTTGGCCGAAAATGGGTCATGTTATATGACGAAGAACGCATTAATGTCGCTTAGTGTTTTAGTGGTTGTCGTAATGAATTCTATGTTGGAAATGAGCTTTTAATGACTCAAGATTGATGTTGCAAATGTATGGGCTGAATTGAAGGTTATTATGCGTTTGATGTAATTTGTGTATTTATGATAATGATATCGTTATAGTATGGATTATTGATGCAAATCATGATTCGGAAGTTAGAAATGGATCATAGTTGTGTTCTCGGGTTGGAGACAGTTTTCGGGTAAATTGGAGTAATTGTTGGATTGTTGGAAATATCGTATGAATTGTTTAGGATGTTCTTGAAAGTTGTTGGTATGGGTTCGGGTTAGTATTTGAAGGTATAAGCGTTGATGTTGGTTTGAACGTAAGTCGTTGAATCGAATATGTTGAAAGTTGCCGAATGATGTAAAAGAGAGTTATTAATGCTATATTGCCTTTCGTATCGCTTATTGATGTTGCTTGGTTGGTTGTTGTTGTTGTTGTTGTTGATTTTGGCGAGTTAAATTCTCGGGGTGGCCTATTTACGGGGGGAAATGCCGCCCAAATTTCTGTAGAATTTGATGTTCGTTTGGAAATGAATTCCTAAACACCTTTGGCTAATGTTTGGCATATTATGACGTTGTGTAGATCTTGGGGAGTCCGAGACGTAGGTTGATATTAGCTTGAGTTTGGAGTAGCTTGGAGAGCGTTTGAGGTATGTAAAGCGTAACCCTTCCTTCTTTTGGCATGCCTTAGTTACAAATAGGCTATGACACGAGCCTCGAGGAAATTCTATTCTCGCAATCCGAGCATTGTTTATGACTTTTATTCGTTCTTGGAAATTCGTATGTTGATATGATGAAATATTGGCCTTTATGCCTTTGAAATAATTGATTTCAACTTTTGCATAAAAAGTTTGGCTTTTAAAAGTTCCGTAACTACGAACGCCCGTATCCTTCACAGAAAGGCTCGGATTGCCTCGATATGCTCGTAGGTGATTGTATGGCATATGATAAGTATGTTTTTTTCATAGGCGGGCCCGACTCGGGTCGACACCCATCCGTGGGTCCCGCGACTCTTCTTTCGTAATCCTGACGACTTTTAAAAGAATTTGATTTGACTATTATCCCGATTTCAAGTATGATCGAGTTTTACCTACCCTTTTAAGTTTATGATAATGATCTTATGCACATGATTTTGGTACGTGACTATGGTTTTTTAGAAGTTCGGTTTGGTATGTTCCCGAGTGATATTCGGAAGAAAATCGATTTGACTATTGTTTTGGCTTGTAAATGATGGTTCGTTTTGGTTAATCCAATGAGTCTTTGAAAATGTTTTAAACTATATTTGGTTACTCACGATTTTGTTCATACATTATGTGGTTACATTGTTCGCCAAGTCTCGGGCCGGTTATGTTATAGTGTGCACAATGTTGTGTTCTGAGGTATGATGTGTTCAGTTCGCCGCGCCCTTTTGGCGGGGAACCGTATATATATTATTCTTCGTTATGATGTGTCGTGCGCCGAGCCCCTTTCGGTCGGGTGCGTGTATGTATACTACGTTATATGTTATATGTATGGATTTTTGGAATATGTGAATTGTTGGAATCGGTAGCGGTGGTGGGGCAAACCCGGTAGTGAGGTAACATTCCACCTTGGTTTAGCCAATCCCACGTTGGTTTAGGCCAATCCCACATTGGTTTAGGCCAATCCCACATCGGTTAATGGCATCTCATATGATCGGTCATGATGTTATGATGCGCTACGGTATGTTCTTGTCACACCCTTAATCCAATGGGGTGTGATGGGCACCCGACCCTTACTTGGGCCGAGCGAACCTCGACTATCATAATACTCGTAGTCATAATGGGCCCTTAACCAGATCATAAATGCATAATGAAAAATTTCGAAAAGCGAACATACTATATATCTTTTTAAATCAAATAAAACTTGCGACCGTACAAAATCTGTAATATCATGCATAACAATATGATGGCTTATAGAGCCGCTCACAACCGACATCTTATACACACGCTACGTAACGCAAGTCCCTAACATGGCCGTATACCATAACACACATATCCGACTCGGCAATCCATTTGGATCATCTTCTCGCTAATCTCATCACCACAGGTGTACTACTCGCGCGGCATGAAACGCGGCCCCCGAAGAAAGGGGGTCGTGCGGAATATGTACCGAGTATGTAAAACATAGTAGGGTACTGAAACGAGATCATGACCAAAATGAAGAGTACAGAAAATGTACACAATAGTCAGAATACCGGAGTACATGTGTCACGACCCGACTAGGGGGGCCGCGACGAGCACCCGGTGCTATCCCACCCGGGTACCCCTTATCATATAACCACATGACATCTAGGTGAGCCACGGTCGTTTCATGCATTACAATTATACACCGTAATAGTCCCGCTGGACAACAATCATCATATATCATATCACGAGCATCTGTGCCACAACAACGTACATGGGCCGACGAGGCCAGCAAAAAAAAATGATATAAAAAAATATAGGCCGACAAGGCCAAACATGTCTATCCACATACACGTGACTACGAGCCTCTAAGAGTATGACATATCATATGAGCGGGACGGGACCGCTATGCCCATAATTATGTACACAAAAGAATAAGTACCCAAAAGCTATGGCTCCGAATGAGATGGAGTCGTGCATAAGAAAATCTCCGAATAAGCGCCTATGAATCCAATTTGTC
>NC_081349.1:60414274-60438332 GCF_029784015.1 Lycium ferocissimum | reverse complement strand
TCATGGTAGCATTTCATCTTCTTTTCTTGTACAAGGCCGCACTTTCATAGGCATGCTACTAAAATTTATCCATCTGAAACAACCTCGCCCTTGGTTGCTTCTTCCCAGTCCGTGTTCAACTTCTTTAGTGCTCACAAGGCCTTGTGCTCAAGTTCAACTGGCAGATAGTACGCCTTGCCAAAAACCAGCCTATAAGGAGAAGTCCCAATAGGAGTTTTAAATGTTGTTCTGTACGCCCAAAGAGCATCATCAAGTTTCCTAGCCCAGTCGGTTCTATTTACATTGACTGTCTTGTCCAAGGTGCTCTTTATCTCCCGATTGAGACTTCCACCTAGCCACTAGTTTGAGGATGATATAGAGTGGCTACCCGACGATCAACAACATACTTTTCAAGCAATACCGCAAAAGCCTTGTTATAGAAGTGCATACCGCCATCACTAATAAGAGCCTGTGGGGTGTCGAATCAGGTGAAGATGTTCTCATTATTGGGTAAAGCCACTGCTTCTACCTAGTTTGAAACATCATCAACAGCCACCAGAATATATTTCATGCCACCGGAACTCACAAAGGTTCCCATATAGTCAATACACCAAACAACAAAAAGTTCAACTTCTGTCATGAAATTCATTAGCATCTCATGCCTCTTAGCAATCGTCCCTTGACGTTGGCATTGATCACATGATTTCACCATTAAGTTCGCATCATGATAAAGCATCGTCCAGTAATACCCATATTTGAGCACTTTAGCTGCAGTCCGATTTCCACTATGATAACCCCAGATAGGGGAGTCATAGCTGGCCTTCAGAATATACATCACTCCCGACTCAGGGACACAATGCCCAATGATATTGTCAGTGCATGTTCGGAACAAGTATGGCTTATCCCAATAGTATCGACGAGAGTCTTTCAAGGACTTCTTCTTCTGATATGTCTTGATTTCATCTAGAATAGGACCCGTCACAAAAAAGTTGGCAATATTTGCATACCATGGTTCCACCTCAGATGACACCACTAGAACTCTCTCATTTGGGAATGCATCATCTATATCAAGCTCCTCTGATGGTCTCCCAGCTTCTTCAAGTCGTGAGAGATGATCTGCAACCTAATTTTCAGACCCTTTGCGATCTTGCACCTCGAAATCGAATTCTTGCAAGAAGAGGACAGATCTATCAATTGTGGTTTCGCATCTTTCTTCGCCATCAGATACCTCAACGCTGCATGATCAGTGTATACAACCACATTGGACCCAAGAGATAGGTCCTGAATTTCTCGAATGCAAAGAGTATAGCAAGCATCTCCTGCTCAGTAACAATATAATTCATCTGCACCACATGGAGCGTTTTGCTGGCATAGTAAATTGGTTGCATGATCTTATTATGCCTTTGACCAAGCACAACACAAAAAACAAAACCGCTCGCATCACACATCAGCTCGAATAGTATTGACCAATCTGGTGAAACAATAAGAGGAGCAGAAGTAAGACGCCCCTTTAACTCATCAAACGCCTTGCGGCATTTCTCATCAAAACCAAACTTAGCCTCTTTTTCAAGAAGCTTGCACATAGGGTTCGCAATCTTGGAGAAATCCTTAATAAAGCGCCGATAGAAACCGGCATGCCCCAAGAAACTTTTGACTCCTTTCACAGAGATGGGTGCAGGAAGCTTGGCAGTGACATCAATTATAGCTTGATCAACCTCAATCCCTTTTTCAGAGATTTTGTGACCGACATCGATCCGTTCCTTCACCATAAAATGGAACTTCTCCCAATTAATCACCAGATTAGTCTCCTCACATCTCTTCAGCACTCGACCCAAGTGGTCAGACATTTATCAAATGAATCACCCACAATTTAAAAAATCATCTATGAAGACCTCCAAGAAGTCCTCAACCATATTCGAGAAAATAGACATCATACACCGCTGAAACGTAGCTAGTGCATTACAAAGACCAAACGACATCCTGCAGAAAGCAAATGTTCCCTAAAGACAAGTGAAAGTAGTTTTCTCCTGGTCTTCCTGAGCAATATTAATTTGGTTATAGCCATAATACCTATCTAGGAAGCAATAGTTTGACCTTCCCGCCAGCCGATCAAGTATCTGATCAATAAAAGGCATGAGGAAATGGTCTTTGCGAGTTGCAGAATTCAGCTTCCTATAATCCATACACACGCGTCACTCGGTAACAATTCCAGTAGGAATCAACTCGTTCTTAGCATTAGGTACCACAGTGATACCACCCTTCTTCGAAACACATTGAATCGGGCTCACCCATTTACTATCTGCAATAGGATAAACAATTCCAGCATCTACCCACTTGATAATCTCTTTCTTGACCACCTCTTGCATGGTGGATTCAATCTCCTCTGATGTTCAGCACTCAATGTGCTATCCTCTTCAAGCTGAATTTTGTGCTGACAAATACCAAAAGGAATACCCCGAATGTCAGCAATAGTCCAACCAATCGCACGTCTATACTCTTTCAGAATCTCTAACAACCTCTTCGTCAGCTCCTCATTCAAGAATGTAGACACTATCACTGGCAAAGTATTATCCGGACCTAGAAATTCATACCTTAGATGTGAAGGAAGCTGCTAAGCTCAAGCTTAGGTGGCTCTACAATAGATAGCTTTGCTGGAGGAGTCTTTCTGTTCTTAAGGTCAAGATCCAGCTTCTTTGGTTGGTAAGAGTAGGAACCCAACCCCACAAAAAAATGAACAGTCTCTACGTAACCTTCCATATCATCAGCATCGGAGTTCACCAATATGGCTGCTAGAGCCTCACCCAAACATTATTCTTCCTTAAATTCAACAGCCTCATCTATCACATCAATGGCATCAATAACCGAAATGCTTTCGTAAGCACTTGGTAGCTTCATTCATTGACACGGAACTTGATCTCGTTCTTCTCTGAATCCATAAGAACCCTTCTCGTGGCAAGGAAAGGTCTTCCCAAAATGATAGGAATGTCTCTATCAGCAACATAATCAAGAATTACAAAATTAGCCGATAGAAGGAATTCACCCACGTGAATAAGCACATCATCCACAACACCAACTGGCCTTTTCATAGATCTCTCAGCCATCGGTAGTCTCATGGTGGTAGGTCTAGGCATTCCCAACCCCGATTTCTTATAGATAGCAAGCGGCATGAGATTAATGCTAGCCCCATTATCACATAAAGCACGAGCAAAATCATGGTGACCAACAGAACATGGAATAGTAAAGGCCCCTGGATCCTCTTTCTTCTGAACACTAGTAGTGGATATGGTAGAACTAACATGATAAGTCAGACTCACAGTGTCATGCTTGATCAGTCTCTTCTTAGTCAACAGTTCCTTCAATATTTTGCAAAACCTGGCATCTCTTGAAAGGCATCAAGAAAAGGGATGTTCATTAATAGCTGCTTCAACTAATCTTAGAACCTCTGGCACTTAGCATCTTCAATCTTCTTCACCAACCTCTGTCGAAAGGGAGGTGTAGATTTAAAAAATTGGGTCAAAGGGCGAAGAGCCCCTTTGACGGTTGATTTGCTAGTGTCACCACTGCCCTCCTACTTTTTAGAACTATCTAGAATATCATCAACCTGCTTGGCAATAGGAACTTCTGTCTGGACCTTATCAACCATTGGTGGCATATCAGATTGTGCCTCTTATTCTTCAGCAACTGGCTCGAGATTAATCACTATCTTCTCTGCACTTTAAAGTAGTTCCCACTCCGAGTGCTAATAACAGCACACCTCTCATAAGAATTACCTCCACCACTCTTCGAATTTGGAATAGTATCACTAGGAAGTCCTCCCTTCTGTAGAGGGTGTTCTTCTCTGGAAATATCTCGTATCTGCAACTTGAGCTTCCGAATGGAAGCAGTGTGAGATTCCACAGTTTCAATCAGCCTTTTCAATTTTCTTTCTGCATTGTCTTGGTTGGCTAGCACCTTCTCAAGCATGCTCTCTAACTTAGAGCTCCCTTGCTCACTCGACTGACCTTTTGGTGGAATATAGGGATTGGAACTCCTATTTCTAAAGTTATTGTTATTGTTGTAGTTTTCCTGGTTCGAGCCACCACAGTTGTTGTTGTAATTACCTTGTCCCTGTTAAGGTCTTCATTGATTCTGAGTCTGATTCTGATAGCCTCCTTGGTATTTCTGCCTTTGGTAACCCCCTTGAGAGTTACTAACATGGTTAGCATCCTCATACTGCCTAGGAGGCCCATCTTGATATGGACCCTCTTGAACTTGGTATATTCCCTTAGGCATTCCCGAAACTTCTTCAACAACATTAACTTTCTTCGATTCCTTTTTATCAAGTCTCTTGGTTAGCAAAGAAATATTGGTTGCTATCTGAGCTAGAGCCCGATGAGTCTCTTTATTCTTCTTCACAATGTTATGGATCATTGGTGCTCCATAGGCTACACTGTCAGTACCACCCGAATGCCATGCTTGATTGTGAGTAGTAAGCTTATCAAGCAACTCAGTGATTCGGGCAAAAGTCTTGTCTATAAAACACCCACTAGCTGCATTATTCACAACTACTTGTGTCAATGGATCTAGCCCTCTATAGAACTTCACCATCAATATATTATCTGGAAAACCATGATATGGAGACTTCTACAAATATTCCTTCAATCTCTCCGAAGCTTCAAATAGTTGTTTTCCCGGAAGCTGTTTGAAATCATATATCTTGTCACGAATTTTAGCTTTCTTGCTTGGCGGAAACCACTTCTTCAGAAAAATAGCAAAAAGCTACCCCCACATATGAATAGTATTATAGGGCAGCTTTTCAAACCAAACTCTTGCTTCACCGGCTAAAGAGTATTTGAAAACTCCCAGCCAAATAGCATCATCTGGAACAGCATTCTGCATATGTTGGGCACACCCACCCACGAAATTCTTCAAATGTTGGTGAGGATCATCATCGGTAGAGTTTCAAGAATATCCCTCAAGTTTGAGCAGTTGGTAGATAGTGGAGTCAATCTTGCAGTTTGCAACATTCACCCTAGGTGAAACAACAGCAGATGCATGTTCCACCTCGTGTAACATATCCGCAAAGACATTCTCAACTTTACTTCCCTTTGGTGGGCCTTGCACTTGCAGATTCCTATTAGCACCTGCTTCACGTCCTCCTCTAGTGTTCATGATCACCTAGTTCACAGTAAACGAAAAACAAGGTGTGATAGAATAGAGAAAGACTTTAAGTAAAGCACGAGCTCTTTAGTAATTTCAAAACCGTATTCCCCGGCAACAACGCCAAAATTTGTTATGCTCAAATTACACCTATTAAATGGCGTAAAGCGGACGATGTCAAATATAGTAACCCAACAAGTTTGAGGTAAAATCCCACAGGGAATATGGTGTGAAAATGTTACTAAAGTCATAGAGTACTTTCTTGCGGTCAAGTTTCGTCCGTTGAGTTTGTACAAGATTGGTTGTTTACTAACTATTTGCTTTTGGTTGTAATAATTGGGTAAAAGAAACCAAGGTTGTGTCCCCCCTTAGATAAAGTGTATGGTATGGTGGTTGATCTTGATATACTTCTAATGGACCGCTGTATGAATGTACTTAACCTTTAATTGAATCCCTAATATTTTTCAATAGTTAATGACTATTTCTTTTTATGATTTTCCCAAATATAAAATGTGTATATGAAGAACGGTTAATCTTTTGCCAAGAAAATTCCTCTTATCCCTTAGTGAATATATTAAAAGAGAGTTAATGCCCCGAGTTCTTGTTACTTGTTCTTACCAAACCCTAATTTATCTTCCCAAATAAAACAAGGTTTATGTCTTAAGTTAATGTTTGCAACCATCAACTAACAATCCATTATGCATATATCAATTTCAATTCCCAATCACATAACACCCATCCTAGGGTTCACAACCTTAGTAATTGTGTTAGCTACTCATATTGTAGAAATAACAACATAAGATAATAGAAATCATAATGCTTACGATTGATTGGAATTAGAATAAAGTAATTGCAATTGTCTTGTTCTCCAAAAAGCTTCAAAAACTATAAAGTATTCAATGCTAGAATAATAGAACTGAAATTTGATAAATAATACTCTACAAAAACCCTACATCAAGTATTCTTAATGGTCCAAGTCGTGGAAAATAAGTTGACAAAAGTGCCCCCATCGGATCATTATACGGACCGTAAATCACTTGCTCTTGTTCGTAAAATCGATGTCTGCTATCAGAATCTATGCCCATTCTTCACGGACCGTAAATGTTTTACGGTCCATAGATCTTGACCATGAATTCAGTCTTCAAACTTGGACTTGCTATTGTTGTTGATCTACGGTGGGAATTTACGGACCGTAAATATTGTATGGTCCGTAGTTTTTTGCAGTCAATTCTTTCTTCCCTGCAGTTGTTTTTGTAACTTATTTACACCAACATTGATGGACCGTAAATAATATACGGACTGTCTTTTTCCTCCGTAAAATTCCATCTTCAGTTACTTCCACTTTTTGCACATCTTTTTCTGCTCTTTTTACTAAATTCCCCGACTTCTGCCACAAACACACTAAATACCTACAACATGACAACAACACATCAAAAGACCCAAACTTGCTTGAAAAATAAGTAAATCTAGCCGTTAAAAAGCATCAAATGTACCGAAATTACGCGGTTTGGGAAGAAGGGCTAGTTGAGCCCGAGGTATATTGGTCCATTTGAGATTCTCTGTTGTGTGGTTACAGTGGCTTATGAGTTAGCTTTCCACCAGTCCTGTCAGGTGTTTATCTGATATTTCATGTTTCCCTACTGAAGAGGTACCATTCAGACAATTCTTATATCATTCGTTGGGAGTCCGTGTTGCTTGATAAGAATCTGTCTCATGAGGAGGAGCCTATCGCGATCTTGGATAGGCAAGTGACAAAGTTGAGATAAAAAGAGATAGCTTCAGTCAAGGTGCAATGGAAGCACCGTCCTGTGTAGGAGGCCACATAGGAGACCGAGTCCGATATGCGTACCAGATATCCCTAGTTGTTTACTGACTCAGGTATATTTCCCTATTCCTTTCCTTGTCGTTCAAGGATGAACTATTATTTAATTGGTATCTAATGTATATGACCGGTTTGGTCGTTATTGTGCTTTTGACCCATCTGCTCCTGTTGACCCTTCCCCGAGCCCTGTTAGTATGATTTTGACCTGCGGGGATGGGCGACATGATTCTCGAGGTAATCAGGTGAGTTGTACGATGACTTTTGAGAATTAGAACCTTAAAGTGAAAAACCGTTGATCGATAGTTGACTTTTGGGTAAATAAATCTCTTTCAGAAATTCGTCAATTTCGTGAGGTCCGAAGGGTCGATTTTGACTTGGTGGGATGTTTAGTTTGGTTCCCGAGGAAATCAGGAGCGTTTTGGGCTATTGATTGGAGAGTTAGTTATTGGCTGTTGGGGGCTGACCCAGTCATATAGACCTCCGATGGGAATTCTGAGAGCTCGAGTGAGTCTGTAGTGTATTTTTATGTTTGTGTGCATACCTCTTTTGTATCTAGGAGGTCTCGGATGGATGTCGAGATTTAGGAGAACTTGGTGAAAAACCATAATTTCACTGGTTTCTGGTGTCTCGTCCCAGCGAGACTAGGTGCGCCCCTGCAGATCCGCCTTAGCAAGTCTTGGTCCGGAGGCGCGGGAACTTTGTAATTTTATTGAAATCTGCCCCAGCAGATGGTATTCTGTTGAGGCAAATACGATAGCAGCGGGACCACTTCTGCTGGAGCGGAAGATGTTGTTCCGGAATCTTTAAATGCCTAAACTAAATCCTTTATTTCCCATTCTCAAAATTAATTCTCCAAAGGGACTCAAGGGTGATTTGAAGTGTTTTATGAGTGGATTCATCTTGGGGTAAATCTCTTCCACCTTGTTATCCATTACTTACTTTCCTAAGCTTGAAATATATGGTGAAAATCTAGAAAGCTAGTTGGAGAAGATGAGTTTCAACCATAATTTTATTATTTGAATTTTAGGCTTTGAATGTGAGATTAATTGATGGATTTGACTAATCTAAGCATGGAATTTCATTAATTAGTAAACAATAGGCCTGAATCTTCAATTTGAGTTGAGAAATTGAATATGGAAAAGCTAGGGTTTATGCTCAATTTGAGGGTTTTGCCTTGAATGATGAAATTGATCAATGATTGAGCTAATTAGCAATTGGAGAGTAGAATTGAACTTCTAGAATGTTGGGTTACCAATTCTATAGTTTAAAATTACTCGTTTTACCCTTATGGGTCCAATTTCCCTCTTTTTCTTAGTTGATTTTGATTCGAACGAATGTATAGCAATGTGGGTACCATTGTTCCCTGTTTCTAACTTAGATTTTGGTAATGGCTAGACTTTGATTTTTCATGGCACTAGCTCGGCAGCGAGGTAGGCTACGGCCTACCATTTTGGTTAGACTCCAGTTAGCGAAGCGTATGTGTTACACCGCAGACATTTTGTACGTTGAGCTGTGAATAGACTAACGCGAGCTTAAGGGGAACATGGAGTCCATATAGCCTTAAGGAGATTACTTGATAGCTTCAAAGTGTATACGACAAGATTTTGAAGTCATATGACTCGGAGAAATTAAGTTCGTCAAAGGAAGTGAAATATAAGTGGTGTTCGGGAAGATTTAGTAACAACTGAGCTAATGTCGATTTAGTAACGTCTTGAGGAGGAGCTATACATCCCCTTAGATGGTTGATGAAGTATTATACAAGTGTTAAGAAGGTCCCACAAGGATTGGAAGTCAAACGAGTCAACGAGCATAATTCTGAAAAAAGTGAGTTATACGGCCACTTATACGGTCCGTATAAGGGACAGTATAACCTATCCAGAGAAGGTTCCTCCACTGGAAGTATTATACGGTCACTTATACGGACAGTATAAGTTATACAGACCGTATAAGTGTCCGTATAAATCCCGACGGGCAGTTTTTAAAATTTTATAAAAAGGAGACCCAAGTTCATTTTTCTCATTTCTCATCTTCTCCATCACTCTCAAGACCTCTAGAATATTCCATACACCATATTAGCACATATCCTAGATAAATCAAAGGTTAAACACCAAGAATTGGTAGAATCAAGTGTGTGGATGCTCACTAGGGTTAATAGAAGTCAAGGTTTTCTTTGGAATTGAAGTTGGGGGCTTCTCAAGTGGAGTATCTTCATCCAAAGACCATTCCTAAATAATCAAAGGTAAGTTTTACATCTATTTCATGTTCTTACAAGTATTGAGTTGTTGAAAGGCTTGGATTAGAGAAGAAGGTAGAATATGGAGCCAAATGTGGAAATAATGATATTCTTGAATAGTAACTTGACTTGAATCATAGTTCTTGATATGCCATGAGTATAATCTTGTTGTGAAGGATACAAATGTCATTAAAGAAGTATTATATGGGAATGAATATGATGTTACGTCATAGCTATGGCCATGGATGACCTTGAAAGGGTGTTTTGAGAATTAAGCAATGTTTAACGTAAAGAAGTTTATCGATTATGATATGATGGGCATGCTATTGATGTTTCGGAGTTGTTTATTATATGGAGGAAGTTGTTGAAACAAAGGAAATGCTGCCCAATTTTTGTTAGCTCTTAATCGTTTTAGTTGAGACTTAAGTATACTTCCAATTATCTAATTTTGGCACGAATTCTCTTGAATGTAGCATTGTGAGCTTGGAAGGAAAGCGTTTAGTTGATAAATTTAAAGAGACGTAAAGGTATGTAAGGCTAGTCCCCTTCTTTCAAAGGCATGACTTCTATGTTATGATTTCTTTTCTATATTCCATGATCTTCTTACATCCTAAGAGTTGAAAGTTCATGATTCTTAAGAGCTTCTTATGAGATAGAGATGAGATATGTTCCATGATAATGATGCTATTTCAGAGATTCCGAAGCCTATGGGATGATGATATTATGAGCTTGATAATCCTATCTTTATGATTTCATTAATGTTATTTCTTATTGCTGTCTCACCTTATGACATTAGTTCCTTCAAGGTGAGACGTAGTGACGATGACTATTCCATAGTGTAATCGGAGGTTACCGACCTTACGTCACTCTGATAGAGTCAAAGCTTTCATTTGGGCTCTCATGCACGCTTTATGTTATTTTCATGTATGATCACACCGTGCCTGCATGGCCGAGAGGCCTGGAGGCGAGCTAATGATGATCACACCGTGCCTATATGGTCGGGCAGCTTATATATGTATGATATGATGTTATTTTTACTATAAAAGTTAGCATGCATGACTCTGCCTTAAGAGGCAATCAGTTACAGGTTTGCTCTTCATCTTATGCTCATTTATTTCTTTATTCTGTTGTTATACATGCTTTACATACTCAGTACATTGTTCGTACTGACGTCTTTTTATTTTATGGACGCTGTGTTCATGCCCACAGGTAGACAGGGAGACGGTTCGAATTCTTAGGAGCTTATCAGCAGCTGTACAGGAGCACCCCACTACTCCGAAGGTGTAGCCTATTGGTATATTCTTTTGTGTACATATTTGGGGCATGGCGGAGTCCTGTCCCGTCCTTATGATTTCAGTATTCCAGTTAGAGGCTCGTAGATACTCATGTGTGGGTAGTAGATGTTATGTGACCTCTTCAGTGTATATTTTGTACATTATTTCGTAGCCCCGTGGGCTTATGTAAATTTATGCTTGGGAGATGTTGACGATCATTTTATGATAAGTTTTGTGGTGAGAATGATGTATGTCCAGGTTGAGTATGATAGATAGCATGATGAGTGGTGCTCGGTAGCAGCTCCAGATACCTGTCATGGCCCACTAGTTGGGTCGTGACAGTATGTAGAGTTAGTTATTGATGGATAAAGCATGTCGAGCCTTCAGGTATGAAGCTGGGATTGATATTCTTAGGTTGGTATTGTTGTAGACTTTGTAGGCTTGTTGCCTCGTTTATTGTGAATTAGCTTGTTTCCATGTGTGTAGTATTGGATTTGTTGCTAAATTGTCATGTTGTGGTTGTGATACTTTCGTCTCTCACTTATCTTGGCATCATCATTGATAAAGGAAAGAACTTGATTTGGTATTGATATTGTGACATGTGCTCATGCAGAGGCATGATTGAGATTTGATATGCTTACATTTGAAATTGATATTATGCATTGCATTCATACTCATTTTGCATGTACATTAATATGAACTGTGATTGGTACTGATGATGATAAGTGAGAACGGAACATCCGAGATTATGGACAAATTTTATATAGTAGTCATCACTGGGTTGTGTACGGAATGGCTAGTGATATGGAAGCCACCGCTAGGCTGTGTGCGGAGTGGCTGGTGTTGTGGAAGTCATCTCTGGGCTGTGTGTGAAGTGACTAGTACATGGACTTTACGGGTCCTCCATGGGTCATGTCTATCAAGACATGGAGGTTATCCGTTCGTAGTATTATGTACGGAGACAGATAATTGGCCAGTGCATATCATTGCATTGCATATGCACTCATTACTTCATTCGTATACTACATTGATTCTGCTTTGGTATTCCTATAACGTATGTTATTTATTCTTGGACTGTGTTGTGATTGTACTTGACTGCTCGCATGTCAATCTTTCAGTCTCTTTCTTTTATATATGTTATCTAACTGTTGTCGGCCTATGATACCTACTGGTACACGGTGTATGTACTGATACTACCTTGATGTACTCTTTTTCTGAGTGCAGAGTTCGCTGCAGGCTCCACTTCTACCCTCGAGAGTGATCTCGAGGCTAAGCTTTCGAGTGTCCAGGGTGAACATCTAATTGATCCGCTGCCCGGAGAATCCTCTATCTCTCTGTCTTTATTTTTCCATCCTGAGACAAATATTTATTTTTAGACTTGTATATTCTAGACCCATGTACTTAGTTGCTTTTGTACTATTCAGACCCGATTCACGGGTTTTATGTTGTAAGATTCCGCATGATTATCTATTTATGATTTGAGACTGCAATTTCTTCTTATTTAATTTCTCATGTTGTTTTTTGAAGTTGAGTAAGGGACGGCTTCGCCTACCATGTAGGAATGGGTAGGTGCCCGCGCGATCCATGATTTGGGTCGTGACAAGTTGGTTCAGAGCTCTAGGTTACCCGGCTTATAAGTACAAAAGCATATCTAGTAGAGTCTTGAGGATCAATACGATGAGATCCGTACTTATCTGCGAGAGGCTATGGGACATTTAGGAAACTTGAAATTCTTTCATTCTTTCGTGCTACTTTATTTAAATTGGTATCTTGAATATTCGAATTGGTATCTAATTCACTTCTATTCTCTCATAGATGGTGAGGATGCGCGCTACCATTGCTAGGGATGAGGTGCCCGAGTCTGTAGTTAGGGTCGGAGCACGAGGATGAGGTCACTCTAGAGGCCGCGGCCGTGCTAGAGGTCGTGGTGCCGGACCAGCCAGAGGCGGGGCCCCTGTTACTGGACAGAGGCGCACTACATCAGCATCACCAGAGCCAGAGCGCCAGCTAGAGCGTCAGCTAGAGCGCTTGACTGCGCGTGAGCATGCAGTTGAGCGAGGGCCGGGACCAGCCCAGACTCATCTCGAGGTGATTTCTACTCCGGTGCTTCAGGACACCATAGCTCGTATTCTACTACATATTGATGGACAGCATGCTGTGGGCGGTACTGCTACTCTAAGGGGATCACAGACTAGAGCATGAGCGCAGACTCTTGAGCAGGGACAAACTCTGGGGATGCTGCTGCCATGGCCCCTCAGATTAATGGAATTCTAGTACCTGCAGATGCTCCTAAGCCCATTGTGGGCCCAGTTATGACCCTTGGAGATCAGGAGCTGATTGGTAGATTTCTGAAGATAGAGCCACCCAGATTCTTTGGTACGCCGAGTCATGATGGATATGCATGAGAGGTTGTATAAGATGGCAATTGTTGAGTCTCTTGGGGTTGACTACTTATCCTACCAGTTGCGTGGGGACGCGAAGACTTGGTGGAGGTCCTTCATTGATTGCCGGCCCATTAGGTCTCCTCCACTCTCTTGGACGCAGTTTCCTCAGGATTTTCTAGAGAATACATTCCTCGTACTGTGAGGGACCAGAGAAGAGATGAGTTCATCCACCTACATCAGAGGGGTATGTCTGCAGCTGAGTATAAGGCTTAATTTATGTCTTTGGCACGTTATGCTACGCCATTGATTCCTACTGAGTCAGAGAGGGTTAGAAAGTTCGAGGGTAGACTGGTACTTCCGTTACATATAGCGTGTCTTCAGCTTGTCACCATAGAAGCTTCCTTTCAGTTTGTTGTAGACCATGATGCGAGTGTTGAGTCAGCTAGGGCCCGAGCCCTTGGTGGGGGTAGTGAGAAAAAGTCCCGTAAGTATGGTGGTTACAGTGGGTCGACTTCTAGATATAGGGGCTAGTCGGCCGGGGACTTATCGGTGCGTTCCGGCCGCCTGGCCAGGTTAGGCGCTACAGACTTCTCCAGGTGGCCCTTTGAGGCAGAGTAGTTATAGTTCAGGGCAGGTCTTTGAAGCCTCTTATTCTCAGCCAGCTGACCGAGATGGTTACTCCGGTTCTTCAGCCTCAGTGTTTTAGCCTTCGCTATCTAGAGCTTTCTATGAATGTGGTGATACCGAGCATATTGCTAGAGAGTTCCCCCAGTCGAGATAGAGTGGAGCTCAACAAGGTTCCAGGTTTAAGATCACAGAACTCGGCATCTTCGTAGCAGGGTGGTTCTTCAGGTAGAGGCGGTGCTCAGATAGGTCGCAGTGGTTCATAGTCCTCTAGGGGTGCGTATCAATCTGGTAGAGGTGGTTCTCAGGCCTTTAAAGGAAGAGCTCAGTCTGGCCAGAGTGATCGTGGTGGTACCCATTGTTATGCTTTTCCTGGTAGGCTAGAGGCTGAGGCGTCAGATGTTGTTATCACAGGTACCATTTCTATTTTTCACCGGGCAACTTTAGTCTTAGTTGATCCAGGTTCTACTTTCTCTTATGTGTCTGCTTATCATTGTATCGGCTGGGATTTGGTTTGTGACCGACTTGATGTACCTATTCACGTGTCTACTTTGATTGGAGATTCGGTAGTGGTCGATCGAGTCTATTGATCCTGTTTAGTTACTTTTATGGGTTATGACACGTGGGTAGATTTGGTGATTCTAGATATGGTAGATTTCGACATCATTTTGGGCATGAGTTGGTTGTCCCCTTACCATGCGATCTTGGACTGTCATGCCAAGACAGTCATGTTAGCCATGCCAGGTATTCCTAGACATGAGTGGAGGGGTACTCGTAGTCCCGCCCTGAAGAAGATTATTTCCTACCTCCAAGCCAAAAACTTAGTTGATAAAGGGTGTTTGGCCAACTTGGCCCAATTCGTGATACCAGTGATGACACTCCGTTACTTGAGTCTGTCCCTATTGTGAGCGAGTTCGCGAAGGTATTCCCTACAGATTTGCCAGGTATGCCACCCGATCGTGACATTGACTTCTGCATTGATCTAGAGTCGGGCACTTGCCCTATTTCTATTCCGCCATATAGGATGGTACTGACTGAGTTAAGAGAGTTAAAGTAGCAATTGCAAGATCTTTTGACTATGAATTTCATCAGACCGAGTGTCTCCCCTTGGGGCGCTCCCGTTCTTTTTGTGAAGAAGAAAGATGGGTCGATGCGGATGTGTATTGATTACTGCCAATTGAATAAGGTCACCATTCGAAATAAGTATCCTATTCCCCGCATTGATAACTTGTTTGATCAACTTCTGGGTGCTTCACTGTTCTTCAAGATTGATTTGAGGTCAGGCTATCACCAGCTGAAGATTCGGGCCGAGGATATTCCGAAGACTGCCTGTATGACTCGTTATGGTCATTACGAGTTCTTTGTTATGTCTTTTGGGCTTACGAATTCCCTAGCAACTTTCATGGATTTGATGAATGACATTTTCAAGCCATACCTGGATTCCTCTGTCATAGTCATCATTGATGATATTTTGGAGTATTCGCTAAGCAAGGAAGAGCATGAGAATCATTTGAGGATTATTCTTGGTTTGTTGAAGGAAAAGAAGCTTTATGCCAACTTTTTGAAGTGTGAGTTTTGGCTTGATTTTGTGGCATTCTAGGGCCACATGGTGTCAAAGGATGGGATTATAGTTAATTCCAAGAAGATTGAGGCTGTTAGGGATTGGGCGAGGCCCGCATTAGTGACTGAGATTCGTAGCTTTGTGGGTTTGGAGAGTTATGCCGTCAGTTTATGAAAGTGTTTGATATATATATATATATATATGTATATCAACACAGGGGCATGCAAGGCCTCAACCAACACAGACATCGGTATAGCATAACTAACTACAGGTACACATATGTCTACAAAATCCTCAAAGAGCATCTAACAAACATAACGTAGTCAGGAGAGGGCCCCGACCTATGCGTAAAATCCTGTACCTCACAAAATCAAATAACCTTTATACTTGGCTGCACTCCAGATGAAATCGAGTCTCGTTAATCAACTATTGGAACTGACAGTATCTACTCCAAGGGTCCATCAAACCAACTACCTGAACCTGCAGCAAGAAATGCAGCGTCCCCAACAAAAGGGACGTCAGTACGAAATAATGTAAAGAGTAGGCAAGGCAACAAAATAATTATAAAAGAGTATTCTAATCAAATGAAAGAAATGCTGATGTAATGACAGAATAAAACATGTGTCAAGATCACCTAGAAATCGAAGATCACATCATACAAAAAGTTAGTAACGTCATATATTCTAGTATTACCAATCAGGACATGTAGTATTTCTCTGTAGCTTTGCCTTCCTGGACTTTCTGTAACAACATCTCATAGCTCATAACAGGTCTAAGCTATCATACACAAGTCACGTGAACATATACACTGTAATGCTAACTCCTCGTATCATCTCGTACGTATGTGTTAGCTACCAGACTTGTAAGTCTGTGCTTTCCCGACTCGCATACCGATCTTACCTGACCATTAAGTCGATACTTTCGGACTAGCATATCTGTCATCTATCGGGCTATCATGCCTGTATTTGCAAGGCTAGCACTCCTGTACTTGCCAGGCCTTCAGACTTTTCCGTTATACACATCTATCGTAACATCAACATACCTCCACAAGGGGGAGTTTTCATATCACTTCTACGAAGGTCATCAAAGCACATTACAAGAATTATCTATCCATCAAATAGGAATCTCATCTCATCCTCGTTACATATATCCGCAACAAACATCTCGCATAGGGTTACTCCCTATCGTCCTTGTGATATAATTCCCATAAGGGAGTCACTACAGCTTGTAAACACTTTCTAAATAGAATGAGAAGCTACTCACAAGTTCATGGAACTATACCTATAAAGGTACTACTTACTAAGACATATATGGAGCTAATAATGAGCATGGTAGAACAATCCTTACGAGGGGTCATTTTACCACATGAGTTCTTACGAGGGAGCCGTAGTGGTTCGTATGCATTTTCGGACAAAACAAGGGATTAACAATGAACATATGGAACTTGTATTACTAAGGAAACATTACATAAGGAAATGTCTAGATCTATCTAGCATATATACGGAGCAACTCATACTAAGCATCATTATACGAAGGATGCCTCTACGAGGAAGCCTCTATAACTTAGTTGCATTTCCTATGAGGAGCACGAACCATAAATAGATATAGGAAGCTTATAATGTCGGGGAAACAATGAAATAGGAGCATAGGGGGCATTTGAACCCCTGTAGAGAACTTTTTTGAATATTTCATTTGAAACTCGTTTTCTGAAAAAGGAACTTGCTATGGATTCATGCCAAAGAAAATGATTCGATTAGCCTTAAATACCTTGGAACAGAATCTTCGATGACGACAATAAATCCCTCCTCTTCACAAATAGTCTACAACATGAAATAATACTATTATCAACAAGAAGGAACATACCAACTAACTATCGAGCGACAAGCTCGTTCTACGACAAATCGAACAACATCTCTCCTATTTATTTTACATCCCTCGAGTCAAGAACAACGTCAACAAAACAATAATCAACCACTCTATGTCCACTACATGAAGAACAAAAAGAATAGCCCTATGAAAACGTCACACAACAACACCCTGAACCCAACTTCAACATTGTCACCTCTATTTGCAATTTCTTCCTATCCAACCCATCTAAAGCTCTATTAAGCTCAAATGTATGGAGAAGAATGATAATCTTACCTTGGATGACAAGAATCAGTTCAATTATACCTTGCTTCAACTTGAAGAAACTTCAATCTCACCACAACAAAAGGAAGAACAAGCTCAAACTTACACTTCTATGATCTTCAAAGAGAAAGCCACTTTAATTTCTTGTAGAACTTTACTTGAAGGAAGAACCGCTTTATATACAATCTGAACGTCTCCACCGCCACAAGTGGGTCCCAAAGAGGGTTGCGTGCTCAGTCTCATGAAAAAGCGAATATCCCTCTACTCCCATGTCGTATCGATGAATGCTTTAATGAGTTGGAGACTAGACTCGTAGACCTTAAATTTGGTGGGTGGATGACCCCCATAACTCTAAGTAAATTAGGAGAAAAGCTCAGTGACATTTGACAAAATTTTTAGTAAACTTATGAACGTAAATTAAGATAACATTTGCTGACTTTTGTTATACAACTCGCTTGACTTTAAAAATTAACATACGACGATTATACGATTCAAATACCTCATAACATGATTTTTGACGAAATCTATTATTTTCGATCCGTTTAACTTCTAAACCGTCCAACATGTGCTATACATGGTTTTAAACACTTATGAAATTGTGAATGGTCTTGCTCTCCAAGCTTACGTTGAATCACTTACAACGCAGTTCAACATATAAAAGTACGAGATATAACAATCGCAATGAAGGAAACAAGATGACAGCTGAAGCTGATTTTATGGTTTCTCCCGAAATCCGATCAACCACTCGAAACTCATTCGGAATCCCTAGAACACAAACCAAATATGCATTTCTTTTATAAAACAAGCTATCATCTTGACCCCTTGTTGACCAAGGTCAACCCCAAAACATCAAAATCCTAACTTTCCAACCAAATACCCAAATCCCACCCGAATGCCCTGGGACCCGAACCAAAGGCTCGACTATGTCAAAAATCATATTCCGGACCTATAGAATCGACAAAACCTCCAAAATGATGCATTTACACCCGATGTTGACTTTGGTCAAACATCTTCGTTTCATTAACTTAGAAAGCTCAGATTTCACTAAAATGAATCCAAAACCTGCCTGATTGCCTCGGAATCGTACCACCCATCCCCGCAAGTCATAAATACCAAAATAAACTATAAGAAGGGCATTTTGGGGAAAACCAGGCAAAAAGCTCAGAACGACCTAGTGAGTCGTTACATCAATTTAGAGGTCATTTGCTTAGTGTTGTATTGTTTATTCTCAAAACATCTAAACATCTAAGCAAATGACTGGATTGATTGTTGTCAAGCGACTTCCAGCAGTCCCAACGATTGTTTATAAAATCCAACTATTTCCTCTAGAATCCCTTGGTCAGTATGTATCCAGTCCCCTGAAGCATTAAGTAGTTTGGTAATTTGGTTTTGAGCAACTCTATTCTTAATGTTTGCAAAGAAATAGAATGTATTTGAGTCCCTAAGTTTCAACCATTAGATTCATGAATTTTGTCTATAGAATTGTTCTTCAATATTTTCCTACTTCTCCTGTTCCACCCTTAACTCATTTTCCCTTGAAAACAGTTGTTGAGCTTGTCTATGGTCCCTTATCTGTTGTTGCACCACAGCCAGTTCTTGCGTAATTGTTTTCACTTTGTCAGGTGCATTTGAAAATTCCTGGCTATTAAGTGCTTTCATTTCCTGTTTAATTCACTGCAATCTCCTCCATACTTACTGCATCAGAGTGCCAGTTTTATGTGTTTGCAGCCCTTTTCCACTTTCTCAAGAAACTTTGGATGTTTTGCTAAATGTTTAAGGAAACTAAATGGTCTCATCCTTCTTCTTTCTTGAGTTATCAATGTGATTGCCATAGGAGAATGGTCTAATACCCCTAGGTCTGGAAAAGCAACCTCGAGATATAGTATTGACAACATTCATTCCTCGTTTTCAAGAGCCCCATAGATTCTATTGAATACATGGTTGTTGGTCCAGGTATAATCCCTTCCCACAGTTCTGAGCTCATTTATACTAGTATCTTCCAGTAACTCACTAAAGTTCCTTATTTCAGCCTTCACCACTTCTGTATCATTAAGTTTGTCCTTGCTATTTAAGACTGCATTATAGTCTCCCATTGCCAACCATGGACTAGTAATGGTTGATTTCAGGTTTGTAAAGTCGACCAACAAGCTCCTCCTCTCTTCCACAATATGTAGGCTATGTATTTCTGTAAAGAAGAAATCCCTTCCTTGTGCACAACTAATGTACCCATGTCTGCATTGACTAGAAGCACTAACTAGCCTAAAATCCACCTTATTCTCATCCCATAGCACCCAAATCCTCCCTTTGTTACTATGAGAATAGTTATGTTGCCACTTCCAGTTTGGAAACAATTTATTATCAATTGCATGTGCCTTCATTTCCGTTACTTTACTCTCTAATGTTGCTATGATGCATACTTTATTCTCTTGTAAAAACACCTTTATTTCCTTGTGTTTATACACTTTATTCAGTCCCCTAACATTACATGTAACTAGCTACATAAATTAACAATATTTGGGGTAGTATCACCTTCCTCAAGTCTTGTGCTACATTGTCCTCTTTCAATCCCACTTGAAATTACCTGAGTTAAGCCTCCAGGCTGGTGGATTGCTAAGGGTTGAAAATCATTTTTAGTCTGAATAGCGTTTTATTCAAGATTCCTAGAATAGGCTTGAGTAGCTGTTTTAATCATTGCACCTGGCCTAGCTTCATTCTATGCTCCATATTTACCTTAAGGATGTATTTTCTTCTACGGATTTCCCTAGGTATTGCCCTTAGGCTTCTCAGCAGTCATATGCATCCCTTCAGGGATTGTATACCATTCTTACTGTGCTTTCCTTACAGCTGGCCTCGGATGTTGCTGCTTAAGAGCCAGTTCCTCGTCCACCACCCCTTTTTTATCTGCACTCTCTTGATTCAAATTCTTAGCCTAGAATTTTGTGTAATCATGATGTCACAATACTCTGGCACCCAGTGCTAGACCTGTTGTTCAAACTCTATAGCATCTGGATCATCTACCTTCACCTTTTTTGGAAGAGGTTTTGTGACATCCACTTCTATCAACACCCTCGCAAATGAAATTATGTCAATCTAAGTAGTACACACATCAGCGTAGACAGGGTTACCACGTCCACTACTGATCTGACCCAATGATGCCTCTCTCTAATAGTTGAGTGGTAGGTCAAGAAATTTTACCAACAAAGGGATGACCCGAAGTACTTTATCATCAAATTTGAATCCCAATGCCCATGCCTTTGTCATAAAGGTCGATTATTGATAAGTTGATATCCAGAAAAGAGAATCTCATCTTTATCTTGAATACTTGCAAATCGGATCACAAAGTACCCTACATTATGGTAGTAGATTTGGGGCTTAATATTGAACTCCCATTGTGATCGCAACAATCTTTAATTAGCCTCCATAGTTGGCGAGTCCCCCACTACATACAGGATAAGAGCTTTCCTCCACTTCTCATTCTCCTTCTCCATTTCAAATTTGCTCAGCAGCACGACCTTCTCTCCATCCCATATCACCGGAGTGACTTACCTCAGGCTCATTCCCTGAGTAGCAAGCTTATTAGTGTGAACAAATATTTATCCATTTCTGTGATGCAAGTGGTGAGTCCATTATCTCAGTCCCTAGAGCACCAGCAGTGGGCACCGGTACTTGAGTTGTCATCTGTTGGATACCCTCAGAGTTAGCCCTTGTTTGATTATTGGACTTGACAACAGCAGCTGGAATTGGCAAAATAATTATTTGAAAGTCAAAAATATTTTTCAAATTATTTTAATGCCATTTTATCATTTCATTTGACAAAATAAAAGAAATTACCTTTGTTTGCCCTTCAAATGGGTTGGTGTTTAACTTGGCCTTTCAAATGGGCTGGTCCTTTTTTGCCCTTCAACATCAAACTTATGCCTAGCGGGGCATACATTCTTTAAGGGATCTGGCATAACTTGTGGAATATTATGATGCCAAATATAAATTTATGCCCACGAAAGAATTGTTTGTCTTGAGGGGCAAAAATTAATGTCCAGCACAAAATAGGGGACGGAAGTGCAATATTATATATTTATATATGACACCATACTGTCTAGGAATAGAAAGACATCTAAATAAAGAAAAAGAGTCAGAGTCATGTGTTGCAGGTCGCCAACAACTCACCCCAAAACTTCAAGTATCATCCCACGTGTCCGCTAGTACTCACATCCAACCTTGCACATAAGAGTGCAACAAGTGTAGCATGAGTACAAAACCAACGTGTACATAGAAAAACACAAAACCAGAATATAAGGATGTTGTGCGCAGAGTCGAACCGACACTTACAATCAAGTTACATATAGTTCACAGATTCAACTTATATAGGTGATGTCCATAATTTCCATCAAAAAATACATTAAATAAACCAAGTCAACGTATATGGATGATATGCCTGAAACAGAGTCATATGTAATGCCCATGATACCTACTCTCACCAAAACAGTATCATAACCCGGTGCCTCCAACACCCCCAACATGATTAAAGAAAGATGAAATACGATGTAATGTATTGGCCATATGTATGCAATCGGTATACGCACTAACTCCGATGGGGGTGTCCGGGAGAGTGACTAATGAGGGACCTACGATGTCCATATACCTGCATAGTACCACATCCAGAGCACACCGTGCTATCAACCGTAACGAATTCTCAATGAATAAGCGTAAGGGATCTCAATAATCGGCCCCGAGCCAAAAGTACCTCACTCCACCCGGAGTTATATTTCATCTGGCATAATGTCTAAATGAATCATTAATGAAATATGCATAGAAATTATCATAATCAAAAAGACAAAATACAAAAAGAATCCATGCAACGCATGTAGTATTTTGTGAGCAAGCATATGGAGCGATGTAAAACATGCAAGTCAATTAACACGATAATCACATTATCTCAGTCAAAGCATGATACAATTCATAAATATCATCAATTATTCATATAAATTCATCATATAACAGACCAAATACCCATAACATGACATTTACCAGCATAAGTGCTCGTCATCCTCCCCAATGCGAGATCTTTTTTACCTTTAACCCTTATTAATCATTTAATTACAAAAACATCCTTCAATTAGAGTCAAGGTCTTAACTTCCCTCTATCCCAGCAAAGCTTTAATTTTCCAGAAGCTCTACCACATACAATTTTTCCAAACTATTCCAATCTATTCAAAATAGTGCTCTAAGAAGTTAAACGAGTCCAATGATACTGATATTGTAATATAAAACAATTCAGACTAAAAATCAATCCTGAGCCCTAGGGTCAAATTGGAAATTTCGTATAAAATTGGGTTCCTCATTTCTTCCATATCTGGAACTTCAACGTAAATCAACTTCAAATGATCTCTAAATCCATTGAAACGAGAAGAATTTGAGCTATAGAACTCCCAAAAAATTAATTTTGAAGAATGAGGGCGAAGTAAATTTTTAATATTCACGAGTTGCCACATCTTGGCACCTTTTCTTGAGCCGGGGGTCTATCGAAAATAGTCTTCCTACCTCCCAATGTAGGGGGTAAGGTTTGCGTACACTCTACCCTCCCCAGACTCCACCATGTGGGAATATACTGGGTATGTTGTTGTTGTTGTATTCACGGGTTGCCGCAATTGCCATCCTTTCTCCCTATTTGTGGTCCCTTTACTGCATTTGTAGAGGCGTCTGATAGAGAGGATGGATGTATCTACCGCAATTGCGGCCGTATTTGCAAATGCACCAGATTCAGCAATAACTTTTCAAGCTAAAACAATTATAACTCTCTTATACGACCTTAGAGTTCGATGATTCTTGTTGTTATGGTTTCAGATCATGATACAGATCTAATGATTCAATCAAAACTACAATTGTCACCACCCCAAAGTTCCCATATAGTGTCTAAGTCGCGAAACCTAAGTAAGTTGCGAAAATAATAAAGAGAAACTATAATAAGTCTCATAATAGGTCTAATAATAAGGACATGAAATAGTCTAAGTCAAAACATCCCCCAAAACCTGGAAGTCACAAGTACAGAGTTAGTAATTCGAATACAAGGCTGAATAATACACAATACTATCTGAAGTAATGAAAGCCAGAAAACAAACATAAGAGGGAGTCTACCACCGTGGGACCATCATCGGCTAACCCTAAAACTTCGAGAAACGCTCTGAAGGATCTACAAGCCTCCACTCGTGCATGGAGCCGTATCGGCACACAAAGGTGCAGTAAGTGTAGAGTGAGTATGAGAAGCACGTATACCCAGCAGCATCGTCGAACTACCCTAAACTATAGTGATAATGAGGGTTGGTACTTCTGATACTCCTCTTTTTGCTTAGTTAGTTTCAAAGTCTACAGTTTATAAGCATTCCATAAACACAAAAGGTATCCACAACTTAATCAGTCATAAAGTTTCTTTCTTTCTAAGTATAGCCATAATGATTCTGTCTTTTCTTCGATTAAGGCAAGTAAAATTGTAAAGATCCCATATTTATAACCTTTATGCACATATGGCATGAAATCAAGTCAAACAAGTATAAACAGTATGTGATGTAAAGGAATGCATACGAATACAAGTGAATAATATGCAACGCAATAGCCATATGTATCGGCATACGCACGCTTGTGCAGTAGGTTTCATGTTACCCATGGGGGACTCATGAGGTCCATATACCCACACAAAATACCAGATCTCTCATATCACATCGGGTCTCAGCCCTTTGGCCATAATATCATCATCACTCCGTCCATGTGCCATAGCCAATACCCGGCCTCCCAGGCCCTTGCCTTGTATCGCATCAATTAAATGTCTAATAATATCATGATAGCATGGATAGATATGCGTACACCATGAAAATGTACAAAATCAAGTCAATATCAAATGTCCTTTTCATAATTTAGATA
>NC_081349.1:60372826-60414174 GCF_029784015.1 Lycium ferocissimum | reverse complement strand
CAATAGTCCCTAGCTCATAGTCCCTGGTTCAGGGTTGTTTACGAACTTAGGAGTATAACGGACTTACGAATATGAAGTGGATATATTGCGAAATAGTAATATGTGCAAAGCTTAAATCGAAGTGTTCTTCTCATTTCACAAACTTGTATGGTACAAATGTCGAGGGGTATCCGATTTTGCCGTAACAACATTAACTACTTGGACACGACTCATTCGGTCGTTTGGCCCTTACAACAAATCCTAATGTAGGAATTTTCAAAGAAACAATAATTAATTTGGCCTCGTTGGGCTTACACGATGCAATTGGTTTGGCCTCGATGGGCTTGTATGATATGACAGTCCCCTAGTGTTTGTGTTTGAAGTATGAGAAGAAAAACACTATTGTTGATACCGAGCAGTCCCCGATCCCTGCACTTGGCTAGTCTTTTCCACTAAAGTAACACGCTTTACTTTGTTGCCTCATTAAAATTATTGCCGGAAAACCCAATTCGAGACAAAACAGAGCTAAGGGAAAAAGAGTGCAACACGTGTTTCACGCCTAACTCTAATCTTCTTGACTTCATTCGGGCTTTGTTCCTGCAGGGATCAAAATAGGTAAGTTAAAGAATTCACGAAGAGGATACGGGTCGTACCTTAGCAATAGTATCTTTTCAAGTGTGCTACACTCCAATTATTTGGCAGCTGCTGGCCATCCTCCGACTCGAGTTGGTATGAACCTTTATCGGTTACACCGGTTACTTTATACGGTCCTTCCCAGTTTGGACCAAGTTTCCCCTCATTAGGGTTCTTTGTGTGTAATGTGACTTTTCGGAGGACCAAGTCCCCAATCTGGAAGTACCGAAGGTTGGTTCTTTGGTTGTAATACCTGCCCATTTATTGCTTTTGTGCTGCCAACGGACTAATGTGGTTTCGCGTAGTTCCTCCGTTAAGTCGAGTTTTACTGCCATAGCCTCTTTATTTGACTCTTCCGTGGCGTATTGGAATCTTAGGCTCGGCTCCCCGACTTCAATTGGGACCAGCGCCTCCGCTCCATATATCAAAAAAAATGGTGTCTCACCGGTGCTCGACTTCGAGGTTGTTCTGTAAGCCCAGAGTACTTCCGGCAAGATTTCTTTCCACCTACCTTTGGATTCATCCAACCGTTTCCTCAAGTTTTGAATAATAGTCTTGTTCGTTGATTCTGCCTGCCCGTTCGCACTCGGATGATACGGAGTGGACATTATCTTCTTGATCTTCAAGCCCTCAAGGAAATTATTGACCTTGTTACCTATGAATTGTCGGCCATTGTCACATGTGATTTCAGTCGGGATGCCGAACTGGAAAATAATGTGATCCCATATGAAGTTGATAACCTCCTTTTTTCGTACCTATTCGAAGGCCTGCGCTTCAACCCATTTAGAAAAATAGTCAGTCATAAACAAACTGAAATGAGCCTTACCTGTGCCCAAGGCAAAGGGCCGATGATGTCCATTCCTCATTTTATGAATGGCCATGGGGACAATACCGGATGAAGCAATTCCCCTGGCTGATGGATCATTGGGGTGTGCCTTTGGCATCGATCACATTTCCAAAAATAATTCTTTGTGTCTTCTTCCATATGATCCCAGTAGTAACTTACTCGAATCAACTTTCGAACTAATAGCTCAGCTCCGGGATGATTACTACAGGTTCCTTCGTGGACCTCGTGCATTTGGTAATCTGTCTCTCCGGGCCCCAGACACCTGGCTAAAGGACCGTAAAATGAACGTCGATATAATTTTCCATCGATTAAGCTATATCTTGCCGCCTTAGTCCTAAGAGCTCGTGACTCCTTAAGATCTGCTGGTAATTTTCCCTCCGCCAACTATGTATTTATTTCCTTCAATCCAAAGAAGGAGTGTTCTTATTTGCAGTTCTTTCATTGTTACACTTGGTTGTTCAAACAAGGCTTAGACTTTTTGATTTCCTAGGATAGAGTAGTATAGTTTATTTTCAGTTTTCTTTCATTTTGTTCTGTAAATATCTTTGATTACTTTTTAATAAAATCCAACAGCATCAGGCTGATTGGTTTTGCCTAAAAAAAAAAAAAATCGCCAGTCCCAAGTTAAACTAGTCATGTTGACTTCGGCATGGCTGCGTTCAACGGCAGAGTTCATTAATTGGACCACCGTACCTGAGTTGAACTCTTCCAATCCTACTGAAGATCCCAGATTTGCCAATGCATTTGCCTCGGTATTTTGTTCCCTCGGCACATGCTGCATAGTCCATTCTTTGAATCGGTGCAAAACCACATGTATCTTCTCTAAGTATTTTTGCATCCTATCATCTTTCACATCGAAAACCCCATTTACTTGATTGACGACCAAAAGCGAATCACATTTTACTTCAATGATCTCTGTCCCCAAGCTCCTGATCAGTTCCAAACCTGCAATCATAGCCTCATACTCGGCTTCATTGTTAGTCAATTTTAAAGTTCTTATGGATTGTCGGATGATATCCCCCGCAGGGGCTTTAAGTACAACCCCAAGCCCAGTCCCTTTCACGTTGGAAGCTCCGTCCGTGTAGAGGATCCAGATCCCTAAGGTTTTACCCGAGGTTAAAAGAAGTTCTTTCTCTACCTCGGGCACCATTGCGGGGGTAAAATCCGCTAGGAAGTCTGCCAGAATCTGAGACTTTATAGCCTTTCGGGGCTTATATTTGATGTCATATCCGCTGACTTCGACTGCCTATTTTTCCAACCTACCGGATAATTCTAGTTTGTGCATAACATTTTTTAACGGATATGTCGTTACTACGCATATAGGATGACATTGAAAATAAGGCTTTAACTTTCTAGATGCACTCAATAAAGCTAGGGCCAATTTTTCTATGTGGGGGTAGCGTTTCTCCGCATCCCCCAAAGTTCTACTAACATAATAAATCATAAATTGCGTACCTTCTTCTTCTCGGACCAGCACTCCACTTACCACAACTTCAGACACTGCTAAATACAAGTACAGCTGCTCGTCTGCCTTTGGGGTATGAAACAGAGGCGGGCTCGATAAATACTTATTCAATTCTTCTAGGGCCAGCTGACACTCCGGTATCCATAAGAAGTCATTTTTCTTTTTAAGCAACGAGAAAAATCAGTGGTTTTTATTCGAAGATCGAGAAATGAATCTGCTCAAGTTCGCATTCCTTCCGGTCAACCTCTACATACCCTTTACATTCTCCACTACCCGGATATCCTCAATGGCTTTGATTTTATCCGGGTTAATTTCGATTCCTCGATTTGACATCATAAAACCCAAGAACTTACCCGAAACTACTCCGAAGGTGCACTTCTCCGGGTTCAACTTCATATTGTATTTGCGTAGTATGTCCAAGGTCTCGTGCAAATGCTTCAAATGGTCCTCTGTTTGTGGACTTAACTAGCATATCATTAATATAAACTCCCATTGTTTTACCTACTTGTTTTTAGAACATTTAATTTACTAGTCATTGGTAGGTAGCTCCAGCATTTTTTAACCCGAACGGCATTATGTTGTAATAGTAAGTTCCGTACTTGGTTATGAATGAAGTTTTTTCCTGATCTTCCGGGGTCATTCGAATTTGGTTGTACCCGAAATAAGTGTCAAGAAAGCATAATATCACGTAGCCAGCCGTCGCATCAATCATGCAATCGATGTTAAGCACAGGAAAAGAATCCTTCGGGCACGCTTTATTCAAATCTTTACTGTCCACACACATTCTAAATTTGTTACCCTTTTTGGGTACAACCACTGCGTTAGCTAACCAATCTAGGTATTTAACCTCCCGGATGGATGCTATTTTTAATAACTTTGTTACCTCTGCCTTGACGAATTTATGTTTGACCTCGGCCATTGGTCTTCGCTTTGCTTTACCGGGGTGAATTTTCGATCTAGGCTCAGCCGGCGAGTGGTGACTTCGGGCGGAATACCTGTCATATCTAAATGGGACCATGCAAAACAATCGGCACTAGCTTGAAGAAATTTGATTAATTTACTCCTGAGCTTCGAGGTTAACCCCTTTGCCCAGGTATACCTTTCTGTCCGGTAGATGGACGAATAGAATGACTTGTTCAAGCTCTTCCACCATTGACTTTGTTGCATCCGAGTCATCGGGTAATACAAACGACCTAGGAACACTGAAGTCGTCTTCTTCCATGTGTTATACCTCGAAATTTCGTGTTGTTGTGCAGTGAATAGACTAATGCAAGTTAAGGTGCACACGATGTCCCTACAATTAAGAAGGGATACTAAATGATTCTAATTAAAATTTCAAAGACATTTGAGGCAAGAAAAGAAAGTTCGTTAAAGGAAGTGGAGTATAAGTCGTGCTTTGGAAAGGTTTCGAAACTATCGAGTTAAGGATTATTTAGTGATGTCTTTAGAAGAAGTTATAAGGCTCCATAGATGGTTAATGAAGTATTATACAAATGCCAAGAAGGTTCCATAAGGATCGGAAGTCAAATGAAGCGACGGGAACAGCTTCGGGAAAATGTGAGTCATACGACCACTTATACGGTAAGTATAACTTATACGGTCCGTATAAGGGTCTGTAAAACATGTACAGAGAGTGGTTATCTACTGGTGGTATTATACGGACCGTATAAGTGTCCGTATAAACCTTGACAGGCAGCTTTTAAATTTTTATATAAAAAGGAACCGAGTTCATTTCTCATCTTTTCCATCACTCTCAAAACCTCTAGAATATTCCATACACCATATTAACACATATCTAAGAGAAATCAAAGATTAAACACCAATAATTGGTAGAACCAAGTGTATGGATGCTCACTAGGGCTAATAGAAGTCAGGGTTTCCTTTGGAATTGAAGTTGGAGGTTTTCTCAAGTGGAGTATCTTAATCCAAAGATCATTCCTACATAATCAAAGGTGATTTTTTTTCATGTTATTACAAGTACTGAGTGGTTGAAAGACTTGGATTAGAGAAGAAAGTAGAATATGGAGCACAAATGTGGAAATAATGACAATCTTGAATAATAACTTGACTTGAATCATAGTTCTTGATATGCCATGGGTATAATGTTGTTGTGAAGGGTACAAATGACGTTAAAGAAGTATTATATGGGAATGAATATGATGTTATGTCATAGCTATGGCTATGGATGACCTTGAAAGGGTGTTTTGAGAATTGAACAATGTTTAATGTAAAGAAGTTTATTGATTATGATATGATGGGCGTGCTATTGATATTTGGGAGTTGTTTATTATATGGAGGAAGTTGTTGAAACAAAGGAAATGCTGCCCAATTTTTGTTAGCTCTTAATCGTTTTAGTTGAGACTTAAGTATACTTCCAACTATCTAATTTTGGTACGAATTCTCTTGAATGTAGAATCATGAGCTTGGAAGGAAAGCGTTTAGTTGATAAAGTTAAAGAGATGTAAAGGTATGTAAGGCTAGTCCCCTTCTTTCAAAGGCATGACTTCTATGTTATGATTTCTTTTCTATATTCCATGATCTTCTTACATCCTAAAAGTTGAAAGTTCATGATTCATAAGAGCTTCTTATGAGATAAAGATGAGATATGTTCCATGATAATGATGCTATTTCAGAGATTTCGAAGCCTATGAGATGATGCTATTATGAGCTTGAAAATCCTATCTTTATAATTTCATTGATGTTATTTCTTATTGTTGTCTCACCCCATGATATTAGTTCCTTCAAAGTGAGACCTAGCGATGATGTTGATCCGTAACATAATCGGAGGTTACTGACCTTACATCACTCCAATAGAGTTGTAGCTTTCACTTGGGCTCTCATGCATGCTTTATGTTATTTTCGTGTATGATCACACCGTGCCTACATGGCCAAACGGATAACACCGGATCGCCCTATAGGCGGCGGTGCGTACACACCACCGCAAAAATGCGGCGGCTTACGCCCCAGACGCGGGAGGCCTCGGCGCGGGCTAATGATGATCACACCATACCTATATGGTCGGGCAGCTTATATATGTATGATATGATATTATTTTTACTATAAAAATTAGCATGCATGACTCCTCCTTAAAAGGCAATCAGTTACAGGTTTGCTCTTTATCTTATGCTCTTTTATTTCTTTATTATGTTATTGTACATGCCTTACATACTCAGTACATTGCTCGAACTGACGTCCTTTCTTTTATAGACGCTGCGTTCATGCCCGCGGGTAGATAGGGAGACGGTACAAATGCTTAGGAGCTTATTTCAGCAGACTTACGAGAGCACTCCACTACTCCGGAGCTGCCGCTTATTGTTATATTCTTTTGTGTACTTATTGGGGAATGGCGGGGTCCCGTCCCGTCCCTTTGATCTCAGTACTCTACTTAGAGTGTTACACCTCGCTGTTTTGGACGTTGAGATTCGTTAGGTGTTAGTTGTTTTAATTGTGATCTGAAGTGATATGCGCCTATATTATGGTTATAAGGGCTTATGATCATGTATGAGAAGTATTGGGAAGGATATATTTTGGAACGTGATGAGTTTTGAGACAATGCAAAAGCCCAGAGTGAGGTTCATGAAGTCCAGTTTTCAACACAACAAACCGCTCCTCAATCGGACATTGGGTTAAGGAGATATGGACGTTACGAGCTGGGATGGCAGGCCAGGAAAATAGCCTGCACGAATACGCCGGGGAGTGGCGCGAACGCGCAGGAGGCAGAGGGCCAACAGGGCACGAACGCGCCACCACAGGGCGTGAACGCGCTGAGCAAATTTCAGGCCCGGGCCAGGGATGAAGATTATATGATCTGAGCATAAGAATATATATATATATATATATATATATATATATATATATATATATATATATGTGTGTGTGTGTGTGTGTGTGTGTGTGTGTGTGTGTGTGTGACATTTGGAGATCGTATGGTGTAAATTAGTTCATATGTTACTTGATGAAAAGCCCCCGTAACCATAAGCTAAGGTAGGGCCCCCATATTGGGGTTTTATAAAGTACATACGAAAACTTATAAGAGTAGTACATGGGTAGTTGAGCAAGTCTTAAGAAGGATCCTTAAGCCAAATGTGGGCATAAGCCCTCCAAAACGATGAGTTAAGGATACGTTTTCGGATGATCTGACTTGGAGAGCCCACAACTCCATGATAAGTTTGGAATTTGGAGTCACCCAAAAAATTAGAGTTGTATATAATTGAATTAGCTTTCCAACCGTAGGTCGTGGGCCCTCACACGATAGCGGGATCAAACGTTATGACCTTTTTACTGAACGAACGCGCAGGTAGAAAATTAAGCCAGCGCGAACGCGCCAGAAGGCACCGTGAACACGCTGACCAAATTTTAGGTCGGCTTGGGCAGATTCTGGAACTCTATATAATGGGGGATTACCCCCCCCCCCCTTCTTCATCCAAAACACCCCAAAAATTCTGGAAACCTCCCACAACTTCTCAACACCAAATTTTAGCCCAGATCAAATATAATTCCCGAATTTCAGTCCAGACAGCGTATAGTTACGACTACAAAATCGTATAGTGGCGCGTTGTGGCTTAAGCTCAAGGTGGATAAGTGAAGATATAGCAATATTAGTGAGAGAAAGGTATGAATCTCTTGTTATTAACGATAATCTTGGTTTATTTACGGAGGTGGAGCTGTTAAATAGTTATAAGATAATTCTGTGGTGGAAATATGGGAAAAACACCATATGGGATGTTTATGAAGTATTTTGGTATTGGAAATATTATGATTAATGTTGGTATTGTTGTTGTTGTTGTTGGTTGCTGAGTTGGGATTCTGGGCTAGGAATATAAACAGAGGAGATGCTACCGAAATTTTGACAGATTTTTAGGAAGATTTATTTAAAGGCTTAGGATAAGTATATAACAATGGGCCTAATCATAGTATGAATGGTCTTATATGTAGACTTGCGGGCTCGGATGGATAAGCGTAGGTAGTTAGTGGCTGAACATGTATGTTAAGGCTCGTCCCTTTCTTTCAAAGGCATGATTCCTATGGTATGATTTCATAAATGTTTCCGTAACCTTCTTGTTTTCAAAAGCTAAAAGTCCATGGTTATTAAAGCTTCTCATGATGTTGAGGATAATAATGATTTTATGATGGTGACAACGATAATGATGATTTTGTGTTTTAAACTCAAGTTTATGATTTCAAAGCGAATATGAACATGTGGAGCTACTTCTAGATTTTCTCAATTTTATTCGTTGATGATGAATCTACCTCTAAAGGCTCCAAGGTGTATGTAAAGCTATCCCTTTTTTCTTTTTGGCATGAATTACATAAAATGAGCGAACGACGAACATACATGACTCCAATGAACTATATTTCTCAGTAGTGCTTGACATGACAGTTGTCTTTGATTCTCAAGTGTTGGTTTATTCTAATTATTCTATCGAGTCTCCAATGATGATTCAGTTTGTACATGATTGCTCCTAATATTCTATTCATGCCTATTGTTAATGTATCATTCACTGAGTCCCGGGCCGGGTACGTAATCGTGTACAGTTTTATTGCATTGTTCACCGAGTCCCTCACCAGAGGGCCGAGTACGTATTATATTTCACCGAGTCCCTCACTAGAGGACCGGGTACGTATTATATTTCATCGAGTCCCTCACTAGAGGGCCGGGTACGGTATGTATGTCTATGACTTCATTCACCGAGTCCCATAATGGGCCAGGTACGGTATAATATATTGATATGCATGACTCTCATCTCATAAGGTACAGATGCTTTGGTATTTCTTGATTATCATACTTGTCTCCTATCATCTTTTACTCAGTCATGATCTTCATTACTGTACCTCATGCTTTACATACTCAGTACATTTTTCGTACTGACCCCCTTTCTTCGGGGGCTGCGTTTCATCGTACACTCGGCTTGGTGATCCTCCGGTCAGGACTTCGCTCAACCGCTGGAGAGCTCTATTGTTCCGGGCTTGATTCATTTTGGTACATCCTTTGACATAGGCTTTGTTATACTCTTAGAGGTCTGTAGACATGTATGGGTTATGTATATGGTTTGGTCGCCCTATACAGATGTAGTTCATTTTCGATATTCCCGTGTATAATGGCAGCCTTGTCGATTTGCATATTTTGTTATGTTTGGTTAACTGTGACTCCTCAGGATACAGGTTCATTCTGATATATAGCATTATGAGTCTACAGCATACTTTTACAGATTTCCATATTGTCCTTAGTATCAGTCTGATTATATCTAACAGGTTCGTATACGAGTATCCAACTCGGGCACTAGTCATGGCCCATCGGTTTAGGTCGTGACATAGAGGCTCATAGATACTTATGTGTGGGTTGTAGATGCTATGTGACTTCTTCATTGTATATGTTGTACATCATTTTTGTAGCCTCGCGAGCTTATGTACATACACATATTTTGGGAGATATTTGGAGATTTTTTCATGATAAGCTTTGTGTTGAGAATGATGTATGTCCAGGTTGAGTATGATAAATAGCATGATGAATGGCACTCGGTAGTAAGCTCCGGGTACCCGTCATGACCCTCTAGTCGGGTCGTGACAAAAGTGGTATCAGAGTAGTTCCGTCCTAGGGTGTGTCTACGAACCGTGTCCAGTAGAGTCTTGTTTATGGGTGTGAAGCGCGCCACACTTATAAACAAGAGGCTGCGGGGCATTTAGGAATAATGACCGTCCTTCTTCTTCATAGATCATGCGATAGAGCTATGTTATAAGATTTTCTTTTTCCCTAATTGTGCGTTATGATTTCAGTGATGCCAGTAAAGAGGAAAGCAACGTACCGCCCAGAAGGGCAAGACTGCGACAGGAAGGCAGATTGAGCAGGGGTCCCCGGTGAATATAGAAGAGGATGAGTCCCACAATGAGGCTCCATCTCGGACTTCTCATACTCCGCCTATATTAGAGGATCATGGCGGCCTCGCCTCGCCTCCTCCGTTGCCTCCGCTTCCTCGGCAAGCTTCGGGCGACAGACGACCGAGGCTATTCGCTATTAACCCGCCCAGTCGTCGCTCAAGCTCGCCGGTAGAATGCGGGGTCCCGGTGACAGCGGCTAGTGCCGCAGCCCGTGATTTTATGAGTTTGAATCCTCCGTAATTTTTTTGGGTCGAGTCGGATGAAGACCCGCAGGGCTTTATAGATGAGATGCTGAGGACGCTGAGAATAATACATGCTTCCGATACTGAGTCAGTGGAGTTGGCATCTTATAGGCTGCGGGATGTAGCCGTTCTATGGTATAATAATTGGATATCTTCGAGGAAGGAAAATGCACCTCCCCCGGTTTGGCAGGAGTTTGTAGATGCTTTTATTCACCACTATTTGCCATCGGAGGTTCGAAGGGCCAGAGCTGACAGGTTCTTGAATCTCAAGCAAGGAAATATGAGTGCTCGGGAGTATAGTCTTCATTTCAATTCATTGGCCCGGTATGCTCTACCATGGTGGCCGATATGAGAGACCGAGTACATCGATTTGTGAGTGGCCTAAGGCCACATTTGATCAAAGATTGCTTGACAGCTTCACTCCAGGAAGGGATGGACATTTCCCGTATTCAGGCCCATGCCCAAAATTTAGAAGAGCAACAGCAGCCGCAAAAGGGTGAGCATGATATGGATAGAGGGCAGAGCAAGAGGGCCAGATCTGCCGGTGCTAGTAGTGAGTATAGAGGGGGTCAGCGGCAACAATACTCCAGATATTCAAGCCATTCTGCAGCTAGTGCACCTCTTCGATTTGCGGGTAGGAGATTTGACCGCCCCATTTATTCTGGATCGGGTCAGAGTTCGAGAGTTTCTAGTTTCCAGTTTGGAGGTGATCCCAGTCAGAGGAGACCACCGTTACCAAGATGACGTGCGGTAGAATTCATTCGGGTCTGTGTCATCGAGGCTCCGATGCTTGTTATGCCTGTGGTCAGATTAGGCACATGATGCGTGATTGTCCCTCGATGAGTGGTAGAGTTGGGGCCCAGCCTACAGGATCAATAGCCGGCTCTTCTTGGTCTGTGCTCCGTAGGGCGACTCTCGCCCTTTAGCGGTGTCGTGGGGGCAGAGGGTAGTATCCGGCCGAGTGGCCCTCAGCCCCGTATTTATGCATTAGCCGGACGACAGGATCTTGAGTCCTCCCCTGACGTTGTCACAGGTATCCTATCAATATTTTCTCATGATATCTATACATTGATTGATCCGAGTTCTACTTTGTCGTATATTACTCCGTATATTGCCGATCATATTGGGGTGAAGCCCGAGTCAATTAAACATTTTGAGGTATCTACTCCTGTTGGTGACCCGGTAATAGCTAGATAGGTATATAGAAATTGTGTGATTGTGGTATGTGATCGTCAGACTACAGCTAATTTGATTAAGCTGGAAATGTTAGATTTTGATGTTATTATAGACATAGATTGGTTAGCTTCTTCTTATGCTAATGTGGATTGCAGAACCAAGATGGTTCGATTCCAATTCCCAGGAGAACCAGTGCTTGAATGGAAAGATAACACAACGTCTCCAAGAGGTAGGTTTATTTTCTACCTTAAAGCGAGAAAGATGATCATAAAAGGCTATATTTATCATCTAGTCCGGGTTCATGACACTGAAGCAAAGCCGCCGACCCCTCCATCTGTCCCGATAGTAAATGAGTTCCCGGATGTATTTTCAGACGAACTTCCAGGTCTTCCACCGAGCCCATATCTATTCCTCCTTATAGAATTGCTTCTGTAGAATTGAAAGAGCTAAAGGCACAACTGAAGGATTTGCTCGAGAAAGGATTTATTAGACCCAGTTCATCGCCATGGGGAGCACCTGTCTTGTTCGTGAGAAAGAAAGATGATTCCCTACGAATGTGCATTGACTATAGGCAACTGAACAAGGTGACAATTAAGAATAAATATCCACTTCTGAGGATCGATGATTTATTTGATCAATTGCAAGGTGCTAAGTGGTTTTCAAAGATTGATCTGAGGTCGGGATATCACCAAGTGAGAGTTAGAGAAGAAGACATTCCGAAGATGGCTTTCAGGACCAGATATGGTCATTATGAATTTCGGGTAATGTCATTTGGATTGACTAACGCCCCGACAGTATTTATGAATTTGATGATGTGTTCAGGCCTTTCCTAGATCTATTCGTAATTGTGTTCATCGATGACATCTTGGTGTACTCTCGATCAGAAGCAGAGCATGCAGATCATCTATGTATTGTCCTTGGAATTCTTCGAACTCGCGAATTGTATACCAAATTTTCAAAATGTGAGTTCTTGTTGAATTTTGTGACCTTTCTGGGCCATATCATCTCCGCTGAAGGCATTCGGGTTGATACTCAGAAAATTGAGGCTGTGAAGACCTGGCCAAGGCCTACAATGCCTACAGAAGTCCGTAGCTTTCTAGGATTAGCAGGCTATTACAGAAGATTTGTGGAAGAATTTTCTTCCATTTCGGCACCCTTGACAAAGCTAACTCAGAAATCAGCAAAATTTTAATGGACTGATGCTTGTGAGCGCAATTTCCAGGAATTGAAAGATAGATTGACTTCAGCCCTAGTTCTGACACTTGCAGAAGGATCAGAAGGCTATGTTGTTTATTGTGAGGCCTCTGGTGTGGGGTTGGGCTGTGTGTTGATGCAGCACAGCAAGGTTGTTGCCTACGCTTCCAGGCAGTTGCGAAAACATGAGATGAATTACCCGACCCATGATCTTGGATTAACTACGGTTATTCATGCACTAAAGATATGGATAAATTATTTGTATGGTGTACATGTTGATATTTATACAAATCACAAGAGTCTCCAGTACATTTTCAAGCAAAAGGAGTTGAATCTACGGCAGAGGCGATGGTTAGAATTATTGAAAGACTATGATGTGAATATCTTATATCATCCCGGGAAAGCAAATGTGGTGGCCGACGCTCTTAGCCGTAAATCCATGGGCAGTTTGTGTGACGTTCGATTGGAAAAGAAAGAATTAGTCCGTGAGCTCCACCAGCTAGCTAGCCTAGGAGTCCGCTTAATGGACTGGGGCAATGCAGGAGGTGTTGTTCATAACCCAGTTGTTTCATCCTTAGATATAGAAGTGAAAGGGCGCCAATATGAAGATCCCAAGTTGACACACACTATAGGGACACACACACACACACCCCGAAGGAAAAGTCACCATTTGACACACACACACATGGAGTTCTCACACACACACACACACACACACACACACATGTGTTCCATATATTGCAGGAATACGTCGTCAGACTCTGGAAGAGGCTTATTACTCCCGTGATTCTATTCACCCAGGAGTGATAGAGATGTACCACGATCTCAAGTTAACGTATTGGTGGGATGGAATGAAGAAAGATCTAGCAAAGTTTGTAGCTTAGTGTCCAAATTACCAACAAGTGAAAATTGAGCATCAAAAACCAGGAGGACTGTTGCAAGCTATGGAAATTCCAACCTAGAAATGGGAGGTGATCAACATGGATTTTATTGTAGGTTTGCCTAGTTCTCGGCTTAAGTATGACTCCATATGGGTGATTGTTGACAGACTCACAAAGTCAGCTCATTTCCTACCAGTCAGAACTACATACTCAGCAGAAGATTATGCAAAGTTGTATCTTCAAGATATAGTTCGACTTCATGGCATCCCAGTATCCATTATCACAGATAGAGGGGTACAATTTACAGCTAAATTATCGAAGCCTTTTCAAGAAGGTTTGGGAACTCAAGTGAAACTCAGCACAACATTTCATCCACAGACTGATGGACAAGCTGAACCCACTATTCAGACCTTGGAAGATATGTTGCGGGCATGTATATTAGACTTCGGAGGTAATTGGGATGAACATTTGCCACTTATTGAATTTGTAGCTAATAACAGTTATCATTCCAGTATCCAAATGGCCCCATATGAGGCTCTGTATGGAAGAAAGTGTAGATCGCCAATTGGGTGGTTTGAAATCAGAGAAACACAATTAATAGGTCCAGAATTGATTCAGCAAGCGGTGGAAAAGGTCAAGTTTATCATAGACCGATTGGTGACAGCCCAGAGTCACCAGAAATCTTATGCAGAAAATCGTCGACGAAACCTGGAATTCCAAGTTAATGATTGGGTATTCTTAAAAGTGTCGCCGATGAAAGGTGTAATGAGATTCGGCAAGAAGGGCAAGCTTAGTCCTCGATATATTGGACCTTATAAGATTGTGCGCAAGGTGGGCCAAGTGGCTTATGAACTAAATCTACCTCTAGAGCTTGAATCAGTCCACCCAGTTTTCCATGTGTCGATGCTCCGTAAGTGTGTTGGAGATCCTTCCAGACATGCCGGTAGATAATGTCCAAATTACTGAGAAGTTGACTTATGACGAAGTACCCATTGCTATACTAGATAGGCAAGTGCGGAAACTCCGAAATGTAGCCTCAGTTAAGGTCTAGTGGAGAAACAATAATAAAGAGGAAATGACTTGGGAAGCAGAAGAAGACATGAATTCTAGATATCTGCACTTATTTCCACCCTCAGAAGAGGCACAAGATTAAACGTCGTTGTTCCCAAGTATGTAATGCTTAATCTTAATGCTTTTGGTCGTGTGTGGCCATGTTTTCTTGCTGTTATTGTTGTAGCCCTATAAGGCGATGTTATTTTGGGTTGCTGTGATAGGATGGTAGTGCCATATTACAGGGGAAACTCTGGCAAAATTTTTGTAGAATTCCCGAGAATTTAACATTCGAGGACGAATGTTCTTAAGGGGGGAGTGTTACTCCTCGTAATTTCAGGTTGTTGTGTGGTGAATAGACTAATGCAAGTTAAGGTGTACACGATGTCCCTACAAGTAAGAAGGGATACTAAATTATTCTAATTAAAATTCCAAAGACATTTGAGGCAAGAGAAGAAAGTTCGTTGAAGGAAGTGGAGTATAAGTCGTGTTTTGGAAGGGTTCCGTAAACTATCAAGTTAAGGATTATTTAGTAATGTCTTGAGGAGAAGTTATAAGGCTCTCTAGAAGGTTAATTAAGTATTATACAAATGCCAAGAAGGTTCCATAAGGATTGGAAGTCAAACGAAGCGACGGGAGAAACTTCGGGAAAATGTGAGTTATACAACCACTTATACCGTCCGTATAACTTATACGATCCGTATAAGCGTCCGTACAACCTGTCCAGAGGGGGGTTATCTACTGGTGGTATTATACGATCATTTATACGGACCGTATAAGTTATATGGACCGTATAAGTGTCCATATAAACCTTGACGGGCAACTTTTAAATTTTTATATAAAGAGGACCCAAGTTCATTTTTCTCATTTCTCATCTTCTCCATCATTCTCAAAACCTCTAGAATATTCCATACACCATATTAACACATATCCAAGAGAAATCAAAGATTAAACACCAATAATTGGTAGAACCAAGTGTATGGATGCTTACTAGGGTTAATAGAAGTCAAGGTTTCCTTTGGAATTGAAGTTGGAGGTTTTCTCAAGTGGAGTATCTTCATCCAAAGATCATTCCTACATAATCAAAGGTGAGTTTTATATCTATTTCATGTTATTACAAGTATTGAGTGGTTGAAAGACTTGGATTAGTGAAGAAAGTAGAATATGGAGCCCAAATGCGGAAATAATGACATTCTTGAATAGTAACTTGACTTGAATCATAGTTCTTGATATGCCATGAGTATAATATTGTTGTGAAGGGTACAAATGATGTTAAAGAAGTATTATATGGGAATGAATATGATGCTATGTCATAGCTATGGCTATGGATGACCTTGAAAGGGTGTTTTGAGAATTGAACAATGTTTAATGTAAAGAAGTTAATTGATTACGATATGATGGGCGTGCTATTGATGTTTGGGAGTTTTTTATTATATGGAGGAAGTTGTTGAAAAAAAGGAAATGCTGCCCAATTTTTGTTAGCTCTTAATCGTTTTAGTTGAGACTTAAGTATACTTCCAACTATCTAATTTTGGTACGAATTCTCTTGAATGTAGAATCATGAGCTTGGAAGGAAAGCGTTTAGTTGATAAAGTTAAAGAGACGTAAAGGTATGTAAGGTTAGTCCCCTTCTTTCAAAGGAATGACTTCTATGTTATGATTTCTTTTCTATATTCCGTGATCTTCTTACATCCTAAGAGTTGAAAGTTCATGATTCATAAGAGCTTCTTGTGAGATAAAGATGAGATATGTTCCATGATAATGATGATGATAATGATGCTATTTTAGAGATTCCGAAGCCTATGAGATGATGCTATTATGAGCTTGAAAATCCTATCTTTATGATTTCATTGATGTTATTTCTTATTGTTGTCTCACCCCATGATATTAGTTCCTTTAAGGTGAGACCTAGCGATGATGTTGATCCATAACATAATCGAAGGTTACCGACCTTACGTCACTCCGATAGAGTTGTAGCTTTCACTTGGGCTCTTATGCATGCTTTATGTTATTTTCGTATATGATCACACCATGCCTACATGGCCGGACAGTATAACACTGCACTGCCCTATAGGCAGCCGGGCAGACACACCACTGCAGTGGGCAGCTTACACCCCGGACGGGGGAGGCCTGGACGCGGGCTAATGATGATCACACCGTACCTATATGGTCGGGCAGCTTATATATGTATGATATGATATTATTTTTACTATAAAAGTTAACATGCATGACTCCGCCTTAAGAGGCAATCAGTTACAAGTTTGCTCTTCATCTTATGCTTCTTTATTTCTTTATTATGGTGTTGTGCATGCCTTACATACTCAGTACATTATTCGTACTGACATCCTTTCTTTTATGGATGTTGCGTTCATGCCCATGGGTAGACAGGGAGACGGCACAGACGCTTAGGAGCTTATTTCAGCAGACTTGCAGGAGCACTCCACTACTCCGGAGTTGCCACTTAGTGGTATATTCTTTTGTGTACATATTGGGCATGTCGGGGTCCTGTCCCGTCCCTATGATCTCAGTACTCTCCTAAGAGGCTCGTAGATACTTATGGGTGGGTTGTAGATGCTATGTGACTTCTTCATTGTATATGTTGTACATCGTTTTTGTAGCCTCGTGAGCTTATGTACATACACATATTTTGGGAGATATTTGGAGATTGTTTCATGATAAGCCTTGTGTTGAGAATGATGTGTGTCCAGGTTGAGTATGGTAGATAGCATGATGAGTGGTGCTCGGTAGTCAGCTCTGGGTACCCGTCATGACCCTCTAGTAGGGTCGTGACACCATGTCTACCTTTCCTTCCCCTTCGAATCCGGTCGGAATTGCATCCTATGATTGCTATTTGGTGTCTTCCATTTCATTCGCATTCTCGGTGTCCTCGTGCATGGCTTTCTTCGGTGTTTGGACAGCTTCTTCAACCGCGAACATCCCATTTGCCGCAGGTTGCTCTCCATGAATGATTTTTACTCCTTCTAAGGTTGGGAATTTTAGCATTTGGTGCAAGGTCGAAGGCACCGCCCTCATGATGTGCAACCACGGTCTTCCAAGCAAAGCATTATATCTCATTTCTCCGTCAATGACATAGAACTTTGTGTGCTGGATTATACCGGCTGCGTTCACTGGTAGTGTAATCTCGCCTTTTGTAGTTTCGCACGCCATATTAAATCCGTTTAGGACATGGGCTATTGGTACAATCTGATCCAACAGTCCCAACTGCTCCACTACCTTCCATCGGATAATGTTGGCCGAGCTACCTGGATCAATCAAAATACATTTCACATGAGTTTTATTTATAAGGACAGAAATTACCAAAGCATCATTGTGGGGTTGAATGATGCCCTCTACGTCTTCGTCACTAATGAAGACAAATCCCTCTGGTACACAGTCCCTGGTTCTCTTTTCTCGGGTGATTGAGAACTTTGTCTTCTTCATCATTGGACCTCGGGGTATTTCTACTCCCCCAATGATCATTTTGATCACATGTTGAGGTTGCTTTCGTTCTTCTTGCTAGGTTCCCGATTCTTGAAATGATTCTTTGCTCGCTCACTCAGGAATTCTCGGAGATAACTGTTCTTTAGTAGTCGTGCCACTTTATCGCTTAGCCCTTTACAATCGTCAATTCGATTTTCGTGAGTACTGTGGTACTCGCATATCAGGTTTGGATCCCGTTGTGAGGGGTCTGTTCATAACGGCCTTGGCCATCTCACACCTTTGATGTGACCGATCGCGGCTACAATGGCTGCCGAGTCGACATTGAAGTTATATTCAGATAACCTCGGACTTTCACCGGTGTCGGACCCTCCAACGGAGCTGTTTCTGAACTGTAAACCCCTGCTCCCCGAACCGCGATAGCTTTGTCTGTCACTTCTCGCTGTATCGGGGTCGGAACAACTTCTTCCCTTATCTGATCTGAAGGTGGACCTTTTATATTGAGAGTACGGATGATATCTATCCCTTGGTGGTTGAAATTTCATTTCTGCTATCCTCTTTGGTCTATCCGAATTTTTTATCCGATTAATCGGACCTGGTGGAAGCCCGAGCTGATCGTCCTCCACCCGTATCTTAGACTCGTACCTGTTATGGACATCTGCCCAAGTAATAGCCCCGAACTCTAATAGATTTTCTTTAAGCTTGAGGGAAGCGTTGGAACTTCGGAGGTTAAGTCTCTTCGTGAAAGTCTGAGCCGCCCACTCATCGGGAACCGGGGGAAGCAACATCCTTTCCTTCTGGAACCTTGTTACAAACTCTCTGAGCCATTCGTCATCCTTTTGGAAGATCTTGAATATGTTTGCCTTTCTCGCCTGCACCTTCCGGGCCCCGGCGTGAGCCTTTACGAAGGCATCTGCGAGCAGCTCGAAGGATGGAATAGAGTATTGGGGCAGCGTGCAATATCATTGCATGGCTCCCTTAGTCAATGTCTCACCAAACATTTTTAGCATTACCGACTCAATTTCATCATCTTCTAGATCATTGCCTGTTATGGCGCATGTGTAGGTGGTTTATATGTTCCTGTGAATCCGTTGTCCCATCGTATTTCGGGATATCCGGCATCTTAAACCTTTTTGGGATCAATTTCGGGGCCGCACTCGAAGGGAAAGGCCTTCGGACAATATATTTGGTTTTCGGTTCGGTCAGAATTGGTGGTGCCCCCGGAATCTGATCCACTCGAGAATTATAGTCTTCCACCTTCTTTTTGTTGGAGTCGATCCGTTTAGACAGCGCCTCCAACATTTTTATCACCTCGGATGATTCATTGGGGACCGACCGTTCTCGATCGCTGCTTACCTCAATTTCCCTTCGAGCTGATGCGGGCCTTCGGTTCGGTTCTGCTACCCTGACCTCGTTGTTGTTCCTTTGGAGTTGGGATATAGCTGCTTGGTGCTGCATCATGGTTGCCTGATGTTCCTGCAATAAATCATAAATCACGCGTAAGTTAATCTCCTCTCCCATCTCTTCGTTTGCCCTACGAGCAGTTCCCCTTATCAGCGGGTGTATCTCCGCTGTCGTGAATGGCTACATTTGAGTTGGCAACACTCGCATCAGCGGGAGTATCTTTGACCAGATCACCCGGTGGCGTGATGTTCAATGGTATCCCATCATTGGGGTTATCGGCATGGTTGCCGTTATTCGCGTTGTTTATGTTCGACATGTCGAAGTTAACTTGAAATCAAAAAATAAGGCGAAAGAACAAGTGAAAGCCGGGTTACAAACAAATCATCGCTATTATCCTTAGCCCCACGGTGGGCGCCAAACTGTTTATCCCTTAAAAAGGTAACAATTGAATTTGTATGTGGTTTAAAGGATATGTGACTTGATTCGTTTATAGAATAAAAGAATAACAATTAACGAAATAAAGATTGTGAATAGAGGTAAGAAGTAGCCTAAGTATTGATTGCAACGAACAGCTTGGACTGGGGCCTGAGCCACTCGAACCAAGCTATGGGGATCCTTATCACTTTTATGCTTGACAGAATTTTGAGAATAAGCTTTAGTACAATCGTGTAGATAATGATAAAAATCAGATGGGGGTGTGAGGATTTACTCCCCCTATTTCTAGTACAAGAATTTACATTCAACAAGGTAACTAAATCAATTAAAGATAGAGATCCCCGAAATCTCAGGCTTGACAACTGCTAACTGCGCCTTGTAGAGTAAAATCTGCAACGGACCGGATTTCTCGCATTATCACCAACTGGAAACACACTATTCGGGAATTGCTGGGTCCGAGTGTATAAATCTGAAATGTTCCTGTCCGGTTAGTCGAGCTCTATTATCCAGTGCTTCTCGCTTTCTGTTCGGGCAATTGATCGTTGGGTCGGGATCGCAGACCCCGGTTTTTATCGTATACAAATATTATTCAAAATTTGGTATTTAACTTTTCAATGACTTGTCACTTTATTTAATATTCTTGTCCACAGCTCTCCTTCTAAAAAAACACATAAAGATTGATTATGCTTTATGTGTTTTTTTTTTTTTTTCTTGGCTTTATATTTGTTCAGTTGCGTATCCAAATGCATAAGTAGTCTACTTGTCATTTATCCGGTACTCTATCCTAATCTTAATGCCATTTTCTGCAATTTGGCTAAGACTATTTCTTTAAGATTTGTTCTTATCACTTTCTTCTTTTCTAGATTATTATCAAAGAAACGTGTATTTACTGTTAGTTAGCTCGAAATAGTACTGTGATATCTATGCTTCCAGGAGAAAAAAAAGATGATTTCCTAGATTCTACCTTTACATTATTTTATAATCAAAATCTAGAATTTGGTCTTAAAACTATGATCCATCTCTTGCTTCTGTGTAAGGAGTACTCGACATTCTCGATAGTACGCAGGCGACACACGTATAATATTGTAATCTTGCTACACTTTATAAATAAGTATTGCAAAGAGAAAAAAAATAAAGGCAAGCAGAATAAATTACATGATTAATTATATTCTTAATTACATGATACTGCAGTTTAAATTCCTTTCGTGACAATCTACCGGTAAAAAATAAAATTTTAATCTTATCAAGTAAAATATCTAAATAAATTAAGAAACTTAATTTATACTCTTTCGGTTGTTGTAATTTGTGAGATTATTCAATATGTAAAACATTTTTTCAAAGATTCTTTTCAAGTCAAGTTTAATCCAAAATTTTGAATACAACAGTATCAACTATTATTCTAGATTTAAATACATGTGGAGAGATTTAATTGGTTTGAAACAAAATTAAAAATTACAAAGGAAAATATAATAAATAACAGAATGTATGGAATTTATAAGAAACACTCATATAAAGTAACAACTTTTATTTATATTCTTAAAGATGAATCGATCTAAATGCCTATATATTTAATTATTTCTTAAAACTCTTTCTGTATGTTTAATTATTTCTTAAAACTAATTCTAAATAAATAATTAACATATTAACTTAAAAATTAATAAGGATAAAGTTGAGAAGTTTGTAATCACCAGTAACATGCTATTGGGAATAAAACGTGGAGATATACCTGACAAAATTTATGAACAATCTTTCCACACGCACTTTTGTTCCTACACTTTTTTTTTCATGAATTTCTTTTAATTATATAAATAGTAATAATTATAATAATCCGAATAGAAAGTCCTCCAGAGTCCCGCTTTTGGCTGTCTCTTCTTTCTGTTGTTGTACTTTGAATTTCAAAATTTGAGATTATTGGATAAATAAAATATTTTTTCATAGAATCTTTCAAGTCAATTCTAATTCAAAATTTTGAATACAACGGTATCAATTATTATCCTAGATCTATATACATCTGGAGAGATTTGCCGCGCAAAAGGCGCTGGTAAAAAAGAAAATAGAGGGGTTCCCAGTTACCAAAGACGCGCTTTAAAAAAGGAAATTGGAAATTATCTTGAATAGCACTTTTGCAAGTAATAGCATGACGAAAAAATTGGGATTTTGGAATAGCACTTTTGCAAGTAATCAACCATTTCATGTTTCCCTGTGTACTCGTCCCTCCTAATTTATGTGAAGCATTTTGATCAGGCATAAAAATTTAAAATAACAACCATTTTTTAAAATTTATTGATCTAAAGTAAGTTATAAATATAAATATTTATGTACCTATAAATCATCTAATTAAGGATAAAAAAGAAAGTTTAAAGTAAAATTATTTTTAAATATAAAAATTCATAATTTTTTCAGAACAGACTTAAAAAGAAAATGTATCATATAAATTGAAAAGGTGAGAGTAATAGTGAGTGTCGACAAACACATAATGAAACCAATTTAACACATGAAACAAAGGGGACTTTTACATTTTTTTTCTTTTCTCAGTGATACATATTTTCCTAGTAGAGATGGTTTTCTGCAAATTAAAGCACATGTACGTAATCATGTACCTTTAAAATATATGAATATTTTATAAAAGGTAATATAGGTCATGCCATTAACCCTAGAGAAAATGGAGGAATATTTGAATGGTTACCTTATGAAAAGAAACTTGAATGGTGGATGTAGTAAAAAAGATGGCAGACCGGCAGTTGCAAAGAGTCCTGATTTATTCATGTTGTTTTCGATGGATATTAATTGTGATATGGATTTTGGAGGGAGTTAACAGTAGTTTAACACTTTACAGAAAGGGGGAGGTTACTTATATAGTAATAATTGTTTACTTGTTTAGTTTTCACACGTATTTAAAATTAAATTCAAATATTTCTAGTTTTGCATCTTGACTACTTTTCTTTTTTATAGATAGATTATATTTTTCTAAACAATATAATTTGTAACAAAAAAAATGGAGCCAAAAAACGTGTTTTTATTGAATTTTAAAAGTTTAAACCGTGCTTGTGTGTGTTTGGGGGTTAGTTCCCGGAAAATAGGGGTATGGACGTGCTAGTTAGTTTTTCACAATATTTTTTTTCTTCTTTTTTGTCTTTTTTTTCATTCCTTTATTGTCTTTTTTTTTTTTCTTAAAATAGAAATTTTCTGGTTATGACACTTGTCATCCTATTATGCTTTTGCTTCTCCTATTCTATAGAGATAGATTCTTGGGAGCTAATTTTTCAGGAAATCTTAACTTTGATCAATAAAGCTGGAGTATTCGTAACTGGTATGTTTTCGTCTTCTTTTTATGAGCATCAATTTCGCTTCTTTAATCATGTCTTAATTATGGTGTTTTTATGAGCATCACTTTTGCTTCTTTAATCATGTTTTAATTATGGTGCATGCATTAGTCTTAAACTGTGTTTTTGCGTTCTTATTGCATAGGCAGTGATTGCTGAATACATTGAGTTGTTTATTTGATACTCTTCAAAAGATAAATTATTTTTTCAATTTTTTTTTTAATTATATGCTGGATAAAATTCTAATATTTCTCTAATATGGATTTGCATGAAGTTCTAATTTCAATCAAGTTTCATTTTTTCGAATAATATGTCCTGCATATTCTTTAAGTTTCAAATTATAATTCTATATGGTTTTACGCCTCATTGAATTTTTTTTAATAATGGGTTTCCAACAATTGCTGCAGAGCTTTCTAAAGGTAATTAATTTCCTTCATCATATAATTTTTTCTCTCAAAAATTTATTCTTGGATTTTCCAACTGTAGCGATTCCGCATGATTTTTCAGCTATCTCTCCGTTTTAAAAGGAAATGTTGTACTAATATTTAGGGGGTCCGAAGCTTAAGAATTCTAGATTCTAATCCTTTTAAATTACCAATATTTCAATTAATAATTTTTACATATTTTATTAATTCTCAGGGACATTTTTTTATATCCAGAGTAATGTTAAATGAATATTTCCCATTATATTGATTTGGTTGATTCTGCTAAGACAACAAAGATAATAAATGAAATCTAAGATGATATTATCTCTTTCCCCGTTTACTATTTATGTTATTTAAATCCATGAAAAAATCTATAGGTACTTGGAAGCTGTTGTCTGTTAGGTTTTGACTATTAGAGGTTACATTGAACAAGGTCAATTAACTGTTTAGATACATTAATAAATTCTATTTTGACATTAATAGTACGTATATCTATTTTGACATATGAACTTAATGTTGACATGCTATTACAGTCAGAGCTCTCTATAACGGAGTCCGGAACCAAAATGACCCATTAAAAATCAAAGTGAACCAAAATACCCACAAAAAAAACAAAAAAAAATTGGTACAAAAGTACCTTTAGCGCATTATTTTACTGCGCTAAACCAAACTCTCTCTCCCCTATAGCGCAGTAATTTTACTGCTATATAGGACTCCACCATTTTCCCAAAACAGCCTCTTATCATATTTTCACACTTTTTTACGTAGTTTAGCCGTATATTAATCATTCTTTGAGACTCTGAAGCTTCAATATTTTATATAGAACCTACTTATATTTGTACGATTAATAAGGTAGGCTCAATACATCAAGGATACGCAAAAGTTTGGATTGTCGCTTTAGTGGTTGAAAAGTGCTCGAAGTCCTTTTTTGTTTGAAGACTTGTAGTCATTAGCTGTACGTTATTTATGTTTTAGGGTTTCGTGTTATTTTTAAATTAATGCTTAACTCTATTTAGAATGTGTCACGTTTTTTTTTTTATTATCAATTTAGGATGTGACACTACAAACAATAATAAAGACTAAGATAATATTTATAAATATAAATAGAAACACAAAAAATATATAATATTTACTTAAATTGTACAACACTATTGTATATACACTATCGTGGATGGGTCCCACATGTGGTATGCCTGAGACTATCCCTAGGCCTAAGGCTCATACCATCCCCACCGCCCTCATCATCGTCTCCATCGCCCTTTTTTCTCTTAATAACCGGGCGTGCCAAGTCATGATCATCTCTCTTCCCCTGGCCCGTGCGCCCTTGACTAGAATGTGCTTCTTCTTGGGATCTAGTCCCACTAGCACAGTCAGGACCTCAGGCTAAGCTGGGTCTGAAAACTCGATCTCTTTCTCGTCGGGAGTCGCCACCGCAGGCGTCGAAGGATGAACGTGAAAAATATATGATAATTAGTACCATTTCTTATTTATTCAATTGAATACATTAACGTTTGTTGAATGATCAAACTTGTGTATCGACAGGCGCCTGAGTATGCTCCTGAGGTGGGTCTGTAGGCGTCTGAGATGGGGCTGGTGCGGAATATGATGTAGACTCATGGACGAGATGTTGTTCGAAGTCCAAATAAAGGTTATAAAAATTAAATAAATATTTACCTTATATTGAATAAAATTGATTTTAAGTGAAAATCTTACTTGCGCCTCTATAGTCTCATAAGAAGACACATCTGCCGCGGCAGGCTGATGAGAAGGCTCCTGAATGGGTCGCTTCTGTGGACCCACTGGCGCCGAATCCTAAAATATGAAAAAAACGAAATAATAAGTAACATACATATTTAAAATAAGTACTTTAAATAATCAAATATGTATTTTAAATATTGACCTTATATTGAATAAAACTAATTTTAATAAAAAGCTTACTCCGTGGCTCGACTTAAAAACATCACGGAAAGACACGCCGGCATGGCAGCCCATGAGAAAACGCCCGAGTGGGTGGCTCGTGGATCCCGGCGCCGAATCCTAAAATATAAAATATTACTAAATAATGAGTAACATATATATTTAAAATAAGTAATTTAAATGAACAAATAAGTATTTTAAATACTAACCGGGATCAAAAACTCATCGAAGTCAAGAATCCTGGCTCCCTCTAAATTCCTCACAGGCCGCTCATCAGCTAATGAAGCGCGTGTAACGCCGCCCAATCGACGTTATCACGCTCCTCCATGTATGCATTCTGGCTCGGCTGTGATGAAGACCCAGGTATCTTAGCAAATAGGAGCGCCGGCGTAAACGTAGGTGAGTCCCCAGGTAAGCTGCCACCGGCCTGGAACGGCTGCGGATGGACTAGAACGGGGAACGTCCTCTGGAATGGGATCGGCCTCATCTGCCTCATCTACCAGATGGTGTCCTCTACCACCAGGTCCTCTAGCAGCAGCACCGCGTCCTCTATGCACACCGCGTCCTGCGCGGCAAAGACGGCGTCCCTCGGCGCAAAGACCGCCTCCTTTTTTGGCGGCACCAAAGTCCTCCTTCGGCGCCGGCCGATACTCGGCCTGCGGAACAAGCTCTCTGAATGCGCCTAATCTCTCCTGCCTGCCGGATACCATCCTCGGATATCCGTACCATCTCCGCCATAAGCCCCGCAAGCCCGGGGTAAGGCATATGCTCTAAACCCAACATGCGTAATCGCTGTACGGCTACCAGCTGCATTTGTGTTCAACAGTAAAAAAAAGTTATTTTTTAAAATGTAACAATTAGTGCAATTAAATAAATCTAAATACGATAAACTTACCAATGCCTCGTATTGCCCCGCGAATGCTGAGTATCCTACATCCCTTACGGGACGCAAAGTTGGGTTGCCGATCAATCGGCGTATGATCTGATAATACCAGCGCATGTAATCCTCAATGGGAGTCAAATAGCCGACCACCGCTAAAGTGCCCAACCCGTTCTCCCAACAGTGGAGCTAGACAGCCATGAAAGCCAGAAAATCATCATCAACAGCAGCCCGATCGTCCGGCTGGTAGTGTCAGAGCTCATGACGGACGTCAGGGGGTATACTCTGTGTATGCCCAAACTGTCGTAAGACGCGCTTTGGCATGTGGTCCTCTACGATGTTCAAGTGTATCAATGGACACCGTGACCTCCAACCCCCTGACCTGCCCTGCAAAAGGCCGGCAAACCATCTAACATAGCAGCGTACGAAGTCCATATAAGTAGTTGCATAACATATAAATACAAATTAGTGATCACCAAGTAGAAAAGATGATTAATTAAATTAATAATGTAAAGTTAAATAGTTTTACCGCATCGTCCGTCATGTGATCAAGCTGGTCCCGAAATGGAAGAATACTGTGGTACGTATCCACATTCCGGTCAAAACCCGCTGTCCACCTCCTCGCATAAGGCATGTCAATCTCGAAGTAATGCCTAGGTACGGGCTGAAAAGGCAGCATCCTCTCCCACGCCCATAACTGTAAGCGATATTAGAAAATACGATTTTTTAGTCGTCGTTTCAAGAGGTTTGTTTACATTAAAGGAACCCACACTTAAAATATTACCTGGAGAAGAGCAAAAAATTCACACACATCGCTGACAGCACCAATAGACGCTCGGCATAGGCATATGTAAAGATACGCCAAAACAGCACCGGCCCAGCTATAGTCTCCCAAGCGGTCCAGATGCTCCAAGAAAACCAAATATCGTAAACTGACAAAGGCACCCGATGAGTTCGGGAACAAGATGCCCCTGAATATAATAAGCAGGTATAAACGGGCATGATGATCAACAACGTCCTGCTGGGTGCCGTCCACAATAGGATCCAAACCTTCCAAATAAGTGCAGAGTGCACTAAGCTGAACCCGACTCTGTCCCGAGATCTGGGCCGCGACATCAGGCACGAAGTGGGTGAGCCTAGTCAACTCTGTCACCCATGTCCTACCAGGAGGAGGCTCGTACCGAGTGTATAATGGCTCTCCATCTACCCGCAATCCAAAGAGGACCTCCATATCCTGAAGTGTAATCGTGGCCTCACTGTGGGTATGTGTCTCCGCCCTCCACCGCTCAACCATGGCCGTAATGAGCGTCCAATCATCTTGTACCCGACCAACGGACACGCAACGATAGATGCCGCCCGAAACAATATCTCTAAGACGCAAGGGTGTGGGGAGGGGGCTCGCGTAAGAGTCCACGCTCTGCCGGCCTCACGGGGACGGAGACTAGTCGATATCCCTATAGTACCAGCCCATAATAACTCTGGCCTATGATTGCTTTGCAAAGACAATATTGATCTATCATCGGGCCCCGGGTGAACAGCGGGCCCTGACTGATCATCGGGCCCCGGGTGATCACCAGGCCCCGGGTGATCATCGGGCCCAGGGGGAACATTCGGATCCATGAAAGAGTCCGGTCTGTACAAACTAAATTAGTCATTATTCTTGAAATGAAAGAGAAATTATATTAACTAATTAATAATTTGTAGGGAATATCTGAATTATGTTGTATTAAATCTTATGAATAATTAACATGGTATAAACAATTTCACAAATAAATAAAATAACAATGGCATAATTAACATAATAGGAGATTACTATATTTTGGGGGTATGTAGTCTCTATGTACGTGCGTTGCACGAATATTTCTTGTTGATTTTTATAATATTATTTATATTCTATTGATAAGAAACTTGGAAAAAAAATATCTACTTATTATCTTGAATACAATATTTATTTTGAATGTATAAATCTTTATTAGATAGTCTTTTCCAAAAAATTATTTTCACTCTCAACCAATATTGGAAGAAAATAATTATTTTCAACATAACTTTCGTCATATTAAATGTGCAGTAAATTTAATATGTGATAGTAAGGACACGGGGTTTTGAATTGTGTGATGGCAAAGACTTTTAAGTTAATTAGTTTGGGAATCGAAATTCGAAATATAATATTTGTTTAGAACTCTATTTTGAATATGTGATATATTTTTAGTTGACCAAATAGCCAACACAAATATGATAAAATTAGACTAAAAGAGTATATTCGTCGACCACATATTTTACTATAAACTTTACATTTTTATCGTTAACCTATGTATTTATGAAAAGAAGAACTTTAACTATTCGTTTTTAGATAATCTTTTTTTATTTAAAAGAATAACTTTAACTATTCTTTTTTAGATAATATTTTTTTATTTAACATAGATATTCATGCTTTTAAAATAATATAGATTTAACAATTCATAATCATTTACAACTTGTTTGGATGGTTGTTACCTATTGTATTATATTGTGTTGTTAGTTTAAATACAATGTTTGCTTTGATTATTACTTTAATTTTATTGTATCGTATCGTTAAATCCATCGTTATGTAACGACGAAAGGTCCTATTTTATGTAACGACTGATTTGGTCCTATACAGTACAACACAATACGATACATTATGAAACAATACATAACAATCATCCAAACAAAGTGTTAACAAAATAATAATTCATTAACAATCAACTTCTTTCAATTCATAACCAATATTTAACAACTATTTAATTCATAATCAATATTTAACAAATAATCAATTAACAAAATAATAATTCATTAACCATTAACAATTCATAAACAATTAACAATTCATAAACAATTAACAATTCATAAATAATTAATAATTCATAAACAATTAACAAATTAACAACTCATAAACATATAACAACTTAACAATTCATAAACATTTAACAAATTAACAATTCATACACATTTAACAATTAATGAATTTGCCAAAAAAAAAAAAGGGAACAGTGGCAGCAAAAGCCACTGCCCAGCCGATCAAACCAAAAAAAAAAAAAAAAAACGAAATTTGACTTTTTTTTGGGAAATTAACGACGATTAAATGTTAAACATGCGTACAATATAATGTATATAACAAATTAATAACAGAAGTTCACAGTAGAAAATCTTAATCGAAGATTTTTGGAGAGTCGTGTTAATCAAGTTGTACGCCGCTTTTTCCCACAATTCGAGCTTAGAATCTTGCTCCTTGACTTGAATATACCAAGAATCTAAAATTTCCCGACGAAAATTAATAGAAAATTACGTTTTTTTTATGTGGGGACCACCTTTAGTCGCCTCCAATGGCGTTTTTAAAATTTTTTAACGCCACTGGAGGGACCAGTGGTGGAGCTGAAGGGGTTTTATGGTGGAGTCCTATAGCGCAGTATTTTACTGCGCTATAGGGGAGAGAGAGTTTGGTTTAGCGCAGTAAAATACTGCGCTAAAGCACTTAACGGCTCCGTCACGGTTAAGTGCTTTAGCGCAGTAAAATACTGCGCTAAAGGTACTTTTGTACCATTTTTTATTTGTGGGTATTTTGGTTCAATTTGATTTTTAATGGGTCATTTTGGTTCCGGACTCTCTATAACGACACCCGCATATAACAACGCCTCTCTATATTAGTCAAGTTTTTTCGGAACCGATTTTTTATGTTATATTTTACTTCTCCATAACAGCGTTTCACCTATAACTGCAACAACCAACTTTATTATAGTACGCTCTTTGTAAATTTACCCCCCATATAACATCTATCTTTTTTTTTTTAATAATATAATAATTAACCATCTTTATAAAAAAAGAATATTTAGGATTACCAATAATAAGTTTAACGATTTTGACCAAATATTGTATCCTCTAATACACTACTTATGACAAAAAGTATCATATGAATATACCTATATATATATATATATATATATATATATATATATATATATATATATATATATATTATTATTATTATTATTATTATTATCATTAAACGATTTTCCTTCGTTATACAAAGTGTGATTAAACTTAGAATTTGACAATTAAAAATGAAAATTAGATTTTATGCATCTTTTTTGCCTATAGCAGCAAAATATTATTTAAATGTCAATATTGTTATAGGTGTATAACAATAATTCTCTATAACAGCCAAAAAATTTCGAATCCAGCGATGTTGTTATAGAGAGGTTTGACTCTATATCATTTTAAAACTGAATTATTACTTAAACTAGATGATAAATGTGTTATTCGTTCTCTATGGTATTAAGTAATTGGTTCATTATAAAATATTGCTGGCACTTTACTCACAAATTTATATGCAATTGTGGAAGAAGCTGGGGAATGACATAGTTAATTAATGTTGATAGTCTGAACATCTAAGTGTTATTATTAACGTGCGAGACACGTTCGTAGAAACTAGTAATACTAAAAGTGGGAACATCCAAAGTGTAAAGTTGAAAGACCATAATGCCCATTAAAAGTTGAATATTGACTATTTTAACCTTCAAAAATAAATTATTCCTTTGATTACAAAACTGAAAAAAGTATTTCATAATAAATTGAGTCTTTTCTACTACTCAACTGAAATTAATGCATATACATAAAATACAATGTACTAGCCATTTGAAATTATGAACATATTAAATTCTGTGCATAACGTGACATACTTTAAAATTGGTGATAACAGCTCTTAATTACTCCCGATTCACTTTTACTTGTTCTCTTTGGACTTTTCACGCTGTTTAAGAAATAATAAATGAAGTGCATAATTTACCAATGTACCCATATTAATTGGTGCATATTTTTATTGGATTTCAAAAATGATTTGAAGTGAGTAATTAATACTATGGGTAAAACAGGAAAAAATAAATTGTCTTATCTTGATATGGTAAAAGTGACAAGTAAAAGTGAAAATCTACTTTTGAAATACTGGACAAGTAAAAGTGAACGGAGGGAGTACTTTAATTACTAAGAATACGAAAAGGTAGAACCATTTATCTACTGTTTGAATACAGGTAATAAGTAAGAGTCAAATAGCAGTTGCTCAAAGCTTAGAGTACTTGTAGTTCCTGGGAATTTTGAAGGAAAAGTTGAAGTGGATGAAAACGAAACGGGTACTGTAATTAGATAATTTTTTTTAATGTTATTACCATGAATCAAAATGATATAGAATAGTTTTCCTTGATTAGATTGACATTAACCTTACCTTAAACAAATTTTTTAAATGTTATACACATCTAAATCTTTCTTAATTATTCTTGCTTCTTTGATATACAACATACAGGTATGAACGTGTAATTACGGAAGTAATGGGAAGGAAATTAGTTTCCATTTGCTTTTCTTATTTAATTTTACTTGATAATTAGATCATCGATTTTGAAATTTCATTCTTTTCTTGTTGCCCTTTTATACTTGATAATTAGATCATCGATTTTGAAATTTCATTCTTTTCTTATTGCCCTTTTATCTTTTAAATTAATGATAATTGCTTATAAATTAAATATGAATACGCTCATGGACATGGAGTAAGATTGAAAAAAATAAGTTTAGCGTTAATTTATAATTTGTTGATGAGAATGTCCTGGCAGATTAATTCTAGGAGAAATTGTGCTTTTGATGGATTAAGAGAATCTTCCCACATTTATGTAATTGCCCATAAAATTTTGAACGACATTTTTGTCCTTTAAGAAAAACACTATTCCATTACCAATAATGTACAAAATAGTAAATACACTTCATAATAAATAGTGTACTTCTAAGATTTATGGACATTATAGTAAATACACTGCACAATAAATACTGTACTTTTAAGAGTTATAAACATAATGCAAATGAGCCTCTTCTATTACCGATCATTAATATGTTCTTTAAGCTTACACATTCTAATAAAGATCAATAATAAAAAAGTTAAAATTGACGAAAGACAATCCCTGAATAGTCAGCTTTTACCAGGACCTTTGGTGTTCTCTTCAAAGATGCATCTAAGCTTAAGAAATTTAGTTTTTAATACGGTAGTGGATAGTTATTAATTATGGTGCATTAAAAAGTGCAACCATTCATATTGTAATGGGTACGTGAGCAGTCAAATATGTATCTCAGCTTGAGAAATTTAGTTTTTAATACGGTAATGGTTAATTATTAATTATGGTGCATTAAAAAGTGCAACCTTTCATATTGTAATGGTTACGTGAGCAATTATTATTGAAAAGAAAAACCAGTTGATACGCCCAAATTACACCTTTAAAATTAGGAGTAAGCAGTCGTTGTCAAATGTAGAACTCAACAAAGTTGGGGTCGAATCCCACAGAGAATACAATAAAGAAATGTACTTGCTAAGCGTAACGCTCGACTATTAGTCTATATTTCTAGGGAAGGGGGTATAATAATGATTGGTTTGAAGATTGTTAACTTAATTTATCGCTAATTGTTATTAAAAAGATAACCTATTGGTAAAAGGACTAAGATTGCGGTTCCAATGAAAAGTAATGCAATTGGGTATCAATCCAACTCATCTATGTGTCTAGATGTAATTAAATATGGGCTACATAGATTTATCAAAAGTCTCTCGACCAAATCGATAAATGTCATTACTAAGCTTTCTCAAGCCTTAGAATGTAGAGCATGTGAACACCCATTTTATTACAAGTTAGCTTTCCTATCTCTAGCTCAAGCTATTAGATGGGGTTTAAAGCCCCAAATCCTTGCTATCTAACTCTTTTCCTAACTTGTACTTTCTTTCTCAAGCAAAGTGCAAGTATTTAGGCACAAATAATGTTGACCACCATTAAAAGACATTAAAGCTTGAAGAGTTGATAGAAAACACCATTAACACACAAATGTAGTTGAAATATAAAGACTCAATCACATAACTAACACATTTGGTCTTACAACCTTAGCTAATGGGTTTAGCTAATCATTTTCATTAAATAAAATGCAAGAGTAAAGTAAAGATGCATAAAGCTTACAATGAGTAATGAAGAAGAAGACAAAAAGTGTAAGATTCCTTCTTAAAAGCTTCAATCACAAATAAACTAAGTGTTGAATGCTCCACTACTCAATGTAAAAGTCAGAATAATGCCAACAAACCCCAAAAATTGTATTTATAATGGTCCAAAAATAAAAATAACTTAAGGCAAAACTACCCCGTCGTCAGAAATACGGTCCGTAAAATGTGCAATTCCACCGTAGAAGTGTGAAGTCTTCAACTCAGGTCTTCTTTTCACGCTTCACTTTTACGGACCGTAAAATAGAATATGGTCCGTATAATTCCACCGCAGAATGACTCTTGTGTACTAAGTTTTGTTACAACTTTTACGGTGGCTTTCACGAGTTCGGACCGTAAATCCTCACTATATCTTGACAAGTCTTGGAAAGGTTTCTGTTGATGTGAGAAGCAAGAAATACGGTCCGTATAATCTTTTACGGACCATAAATCTCACCGTAAAAGTGGGATTCCTGTAACTGCCTTTTAAACTTCACATTTTGGCCCTTTTTCTTGCTATTTTCCACGTAATTGCCATCACATGGCTAAAACACCTACAACAAGACAAAAGACATCAAAACGACAACAAGTTACTTGAAAACAAGTAAAACTTTGCGTAAAAAGGCATCAAATGTGCCATATTTCTACGGCACATCAACACCCCCAACTTAAAGTCTTTGCTTGTCCTCAAGCAACTCAAACGACACATACCATTTACGACGAAAAATCAAGCTTCACAAAGTAACCATGTCTACAATGATGATGGCAATTGGTTATATGCATGCATTCGGAACAACATTCTCTAACCCCCCCCCCCCCCCCCCCCCCGCCCCCACCCTTTCTCTTTAATCAAAACTGGTGCATTTACTCAAAGATAAGAGAATAGTCCTACCGCTTCACTTCGTGACACAATGCTATTAGCTTAAAGAACCGGCCAAGAGTCTCAGGTCGAGAATTATTTCTTGAGTCAGGTGTTGCAATCCCGTGTTACAAAGACCAAAGAGAGTCCCAAAAGAAAACACACATATTTATCATGCCACAAGGGACAAGAGACAAAGGAGAAGAGAACACTCACATTCATAATAATGTACAAGTGCACTAGCGCGGTACCATAGGCTTGCCCTTCAAGTGTTCCTCCACTAATGTAAACACGCTTGGTTTGAAATCAATTAGGCCTTGCGGGTTGTATTGTTGTCTTTTGGGTAAAGGTAGGAAACATTTAGAAAATAGTGACTCAGACCACCTCAAGTTTTGCAATTTGCTCATATCTTCTTTCAACACTTTCCTACCCTTCCTCGGTTTTCATTCCACCACTAGTCTTCCTATTATTCACAAACTTATTCTCTCTTTTATCATATGCTGGTCTTTCAACCAAAAAAAAAAAAAAAAAGGAACAAGATTACTTACACAATTTTTTTTTTTTTTTTTTTTTAGTTTCGCCCTTTTTGTGACTCTCATATCACTGCTATCACCAACCCCAACTTCGGTTTTTTCGCCTAAGTTGCACTTCCTACACACTTAAGGAGGTAGGATATTTTAAAAATTGATTCAATGATGATCAAAGAGGGTATGTGTTACGGTTGAGGGTATGTGTTACGGTTCACCTTTACGCGGGTTAAAGCATAAAAGTTACTACGAGGTTGTTGGTGCTCTAAATTGGATTTTATGTTTTTTAGAGTTGCCACCTAATTTATTAAAGGAAATCTAGGAAAACCGGATAAAAGATTTTCCAAGCAAGAGAGAAATCTTTTTGGTACCAAAGTTCGAGGTAAGGGTTCTGGTGATCCCTAGGGAAGCTTTTACACACCCTAGTATTAAAGATCCGTAGAATACGGTTGACCTACGAGCTTCAATGTGTGATTAATATATTTATTTGCTTAAAAGTGTTTAGTTTTTCCGCAAAAATGTCATTCATTTGTATCATAAACTTGAGAAATTTTTTGGCAAAAAGTCCCCCTAAAAAGGGGGATTTTGGGTTTAAAAATTCCGCATAAGTGTTCAACTCACTCTATTGCCGGATTAGGACATATCCGGAATTTCTCCCGAATAGAGTCACTACTATTCTAGTCCAAATAAAATGAGTTTAGCTCTTATAGATTTTATTATACATATATAAGAATGTATGGAGTATATCTCCTATTTTTAGTATAAGTATATAATAGGAATTGAAAGTTTCATTAAGTTCATTTTTTGTTTAATTGAAGCTCATAGTCCACCATATTCAACTTTTCAAAGCCATCTTTCCTCAAAAGGGTCCAAGTATAATTCCCTTTGTTTTAACCTTTCAAGTTTGGGCTTTTGGCCCAAAAACCTTTTATTTCACTTTTCTGAAAAAACTGCCCAAATTAAGCATAAGAAGTCCACTTGCATTCTGAAAAATTTCCAAGTCCTTAGCATTTGTCAATATACAAAATTTTAATTCTAAAAGAGTTTTGTTTGCAATCCAACAACCTTAAATTCGTTTTTGTATTCAGCCCATCATATAGTTCTGTTTCTGCTCGAAAGAGGATCCCGTTGCGGGCTTAAGGCCCAAAATCTACTTCGGTTTTGATCCAGTTCAGGTCCAAATTTACACCAAGGACAGAAGGCCCAAATTTACTACTCAGATTCCTTTAAAAATCAATTAAAGTTAACTGAGTTTTAAAACAGTTTTGAACTTACGAAATTTAGTATTCTGATTTCATGCCAATGCTAAATTAACCAAGTTTGAAAATCATTTAGGCTCCATTCCTAATAATACTAAGCGTTTCTTCCTAAGTTCTACATCCATAGGGGTTTCAACAATCATACAAGTGTTTTACAAGTAAATTACACATGATATATAAAAATGAAAACGAGGGAGAGTTTGGCTGGTGGGCTTACCAGTTGCCTATTTTCACCCATAGGTGGGCCTTCAATGCGAATATTAGCTTCCCTTTCAATGTTTTCTTCCCATTTTAAGTCCGGACTCGATCAAAGATGACAGAGTTGGGCTTGTGCCCAACAGGTTTTAAATGTGGAGAAATGGCCCAAATGGCCTCGATATTCATTCACACGCGACACACAAGCAAAGAAAAAGAAGATAAGGATTAGAGGGCATCGAGAATCACTTGGGTAATCTATACTAAGTATATGCACGTATTATTCATATGCACATTAATACACCCCAAGCAACTAACACATACAAAAGGAATTGTCTAGCCCGAGTTATGACATGATGAAGATTTTAAGAAAAAAAAAAACCAACTGGGCCCATTCTGAAAAGACATTAAGGAAGGGAGGCCCAAACAAAAACCAATCTCATAGCACACGTAAAGGAAAACCCAAAGAAAAGCAAAAATAAAGACCAGGCCCAAATTAATCTTCAAGATGCACAAACTATCAATTCTGAATCTAAGCAAGTGATATACCTTATATATACTTCAATATACAAATTCCTATATACCAAAGATGTACAAGAATCGTATACATCAGGTATATTTGGGGTATATCTCCTGTATATTCAAGCACATATCAACATCCAGACTCAGACAGTGTACAAGTTTCAGTTTTGTTTAACATGCTATGACATTATCTAGAGATATACAAGAGGAATTCCACAAAAAAAAAAAAAAAAGGGGGCACAATACTCAGCAAACGCTAATCAGATGTGCATAAAAGGAATCATATTTAGTCATGTCACATACCAGATGCTCAGAAATAGAAAAAACCACCAAGGGGAAGGGGAAGAGTTGCAAAATGACATCAATGAGACAAGCCAGAGTCAATAGGTTTTAAACAGAACTGATCAAGTGCAAGTGGTCATGTATAGGACAGGTTCTTAAATCCTCTTATGATAACTAAGCACACATACTGAGTGATTTTCTTTCATATGGTTGCAAAGGGAAACTGAACAGGCATGGTTTCATAGGAGAATGACAATTATTAACATTTTAAAGCTAACAAAAGTACACAAACACTCCCAGAGGATATATATCTAATAGGGTCATATGACACCTTTAAAAAGGAAGCATTACATGTACAAATGGGTAAAAAAGGGTTCAAGTTCAGCAGAACATACATATTTTAACATGCAATTGGCATTTTGTCCTCAATTAATCAATAATGAACCTTAACATGCTTACAGAATCCACCCAGAAATACTGGCTATATGCTGACTAACAGAATTGAACTTCAAAAAAATAAAAAATAAAACCTTTTAGACCTTATGAACCTTATTTCAGACAAATATGAGTTCATACTAGCAATAACAAACACACATCAACAGTTTATAGGTCAAACAGAGCCTCCAAGGGACCATTCTTAAACTAAAATAGACAAGTTGATAATGCAGACATGGAGATGCAGTTTGGCATAGAGAAAATAGGACAGAAGTCAGGCTCATATGCTAGTCTCATGTGACACATTCAATGATACTTTTCAACTATGTAGGGGATACATGATTTAATTCAAAAGGAAGATGCACAATTTAGTCAAAGGGAGTTATAAACCTTAAACATATATTACAAATCATTTAACATACACTACTTGTTACTTAAGTATGAATATCACCTTTGAACAGCCACAAACAACATACTTACACATACAGAGTCCTCACAGGTCAATACAGATTTAGTTAGCCACAAAAAGACCAAAATTCATGAATAGATTTACTTCAACATATGACCAATCATGTTCAAAGTGACAATGAGGCAATCTTAAGGCAGACAAAGACTCAGTTCAGATTAGAGGTGACATATACACAGTTTAGACAAGTATTAATCAGTCAAAAGTAATTAATAGCTGTACATTCATACTAAACTATTTTGGTTAGCTAAAGCTTAGATAGGATTTATTAACTTTAACCATGAATTCATCACATATCTTGACATGACAAGCAAACTTAGGCCTCTTGGACTAATCAGGCAGTCAATCAGAGCAACAAAAGAACATAATCAACTAAGATAGGGTAAACCACCTAATTTACTGAAAACAAGACCATGGTCTAATCAATATACTTAAGATAAAGCACTGAACTAACTATGCATACTAATTACATAATTAACAACAAGATTATGTACTAATACTAGCTATACATCAATTAAAGCAGGTAATGAATCAAACAAACTACATAAACCAAACTACAACAAGATTATAAGCAATAAACCTAATCATGATCAACTAGAACACAACTAAGCACATAATTAACAGATAAACATCACAAAAGATATAGACAAAAGGGGAGAATGTTACCTTTTGTAAGTGCAGCCAATTTCTAGATTGAACTTGGAAGAATCCTTGCTTCCTCAACCCCAATACTCAGCCATAAAACAAAGAAGAACAAAGATTCAAAACTTAACTTGACTCAGAAAAATTAAAGGTCTCAAATTGATTGAAACCCTAGGTATTTCAAGTCTTTTTGTGTGCAAGTGATATTTTCAGTTGCTCCCTTCAAATGGTAGAAATGGGGTTCTTTATATAGAACCCCTGATTCTCAAAATCCTGATTTGTGACCGATGTGGGAGTACAACAATTTTTGAAATTGCTTCTCCCTAAACCACATCCAACGGCCAGAAATTAAACATATAAGCAAATTAATGGCCAGATTTGGCCTAAGCATAGTCAATCTGCGAGGTTCTTCAAGAACCAATAGGAATCGCTTATTCAAATCACAATACAACAAAAACAATTAAGAGAAAGCAATCTGTGACCATTAAAAAATGCAGCAAAAGCATAAAAGAGGGGCAACCTCACCTCTTTGGTGATTCAACGGTGGCGTTTGGGAAGAGAGAGAGTAGAACATTAATTGTTCTACCCAAAGCGGACGACCAATCTCTGAAACAAGCGATAGTACACTCTTCCGATGTCATATTTGGCAACAAATGACGTATGAGAGAGGAAGATAGTGAGGGCAGCTAGGAGGAAACCCTCTTTTATGCGTAAAGGGTCGTTTGGTTACTGAAGGAATAAAAGGGGATATTACCCCTTTAAGACTTGGTTTGGGCTGAGTCGGGTCCTTATCGGGACTGTGCCTAGCCAACTTTAAAGAGATAGGAAAATGGGCCCTTCATATATATGTATATACACGTGATATACATGTATACTCATGTTTATCCGTGTATATATGTGTATATGCACGAGAACCTGATACTTATTTTAATAACTGACCGCAATTAAGAAAAGATCAATTAATTTAACCCCTTAATCATGGTGAACTTGAGATTAATTAACCAAATGAACAACTAATAAGCACAGTTAATTATGAAAATAGACTCAAATTGCAAACATAGCCTTAATGGACCTTAATCCATGGGATAAGTCATTTCAATTAGGGCCACACTTGGCCCAATTGACCAATTAAAACCAATTTTGCAATAACGGCCCTAATTGATTTAAACCAATGAGTTTGGCTATTTCAATTAACATCGGAATCAAACTAATCAAATAATTAAAGGCTAATTTTGCAAAAATGAGAAATTGATTTGAACAAATGAATTTGGCTATTTTAATTAAGTCCAGACTATCAATTGATTATTTCAATCATAGCCACTATTAGCCATGCAGCAAACAATTTATGGACTTTAACCAAAATTAAACAATTAATTAATTATGATTAATTCTAATAACTTGTACAAATGCATATGCAAAATTTTAAGAGTTGAGGGTAAACTATTAATTCTTTCAATTAATCAGATTTCTTGAATTAAACAGAGTAAAATGCTTGCTAATTGATTTCTGATAATTTTAACAATAAAATAAACAATTGTTTGAAAATATTTCCTTGATTAAATTTAGCAAATATATCATAATTGTTGAAAATTAATTTCTAAATGATTTATAACATTATAGAAATTATTTTACCAAACGAGAATTGTAAAATATTATATGAATAATTTTTATAAAATTATTTTGACTTCTAAAAATACATATTTCACTCCGTTTAATATTCAAGGACTCTGGGTAATTAAAATAAATTATGGGATGTCAAAAATTAGGTGTCAATCGTATGCTTACAACATGGGTGCCAAAGAAAGGGTTATAGGCTCAAACGGGGTTGACTAGGGATAAGATACATGGGTAGGTAAAATTTGGGCACAAAAAAGGGTACAAAGAAAGCCTAACATCCTATTTCAAGCCAAGCATAGTTTAGGATTTCGCCTTGAAACACTCTCCGGGCAAGTTCTAGACTACACTAATTCACAAGACTTGATAAAAATCAACCTCACAACACATGACATACGGGTTACTACATTGACGCATTATTTCCACTTCTCAACCAAGTACTCAAGGTCGCAACTCATTAATAATCCGCACAATGTCACCAAATGAGTCATGCATCCTATTCAAGTATTTATACACAACTATTTTTTTTTAGAGGGGTACCTTTTCATTTTCAAATCAAAACAACACATATACGTGCCACAAACTAATCAAACCATAATCATATAAGTCATGCACTTTACTAAACTTGACTACATAAACAACTACACTAACACATATATACAAGCAAAACGAGCTACCCCACCCCCAACTGAAAGGCATGCATTGTCCCCAATGTATAAATAAGAGAAAAATAGAGGGTAGGAGCTCCCTGGGATGCACTAAGCGCTATGAACATCTCGAGGTGTCTCCACCATGGCAGTGTGGTCCACAACTGGAGCTCTAGCTGAATAAATGGCTCCAGTGGGTAGCGCTGAGTGACTCGGGCCCAACGAATCTGCCACAGGAGCATGGGTAGAAACATCAAGTGGGATGGACTGGGCCTCCGGAACATAACCCTCGGGAGGGGCCACATGACTGGATAAAGCCCCGGTGAAGTGTGTGTCAGCCGGAGACTCGCAGAGGGTCTGTGTCACAACCCAAACCGATGGGCCATGACTAGTGGCTGAGCTGGACACTCGCATACGAACCTGCTAGATATAATCAGACTGAAACTAAGGACAATATGAAAATTTGTAAAAGCATGCTGTAGACTCGTAGTATCATATATCAGAGTGAACCTGTCTCCTAAGAAGTCACAGCTAACAAAAACATAACAAAATATGCAAGCCGACAAGGCTGCCACTATATACGGGGATATCAAAACGACCGTCGATATGCGCGTCCAAACATATATACAACCCACACATGCCTACAGACCTCTAAGAATATAACAGTGACATATGATGGGTCAGGGCCCCGCCGCATCCCTGAACATGCATAAGTATATACCAAAA